>NW_028262291.1:302424-453636 GCF_047370975.1 Nipponia nippon | reverse complement strand
CAGCCACAGCCAGGGTGACACAGGGTTAAATAAACTCGCTCTGGGGGTCCCTAAAGTGGTCACTGATCCCCCAGCCTGGAGGCACCCGTATCCCTTCCTCCGTGGGGTGACAGAGCCACGTCCCCAGGGAGCCCCCAGCTCCTGGGTGCGCGCTGTCCTCTCCCCTCCCCGAGCACCACCGAGTGCCTGTCCCCAAAGCCGGGTTCCCAGGGAAGCCTGCAGCTGCCGCTGCCATCAGCCTTTCAAGCAGGGAGTGGCCGATGCGGCACCACGCAGCCTGGCCACAGCGCACATGTGCCAAGAGCCACGCTGGGGAAACTGAGGCACGAGAAGAAAAAAAAGCCTCTTGGCCAAAGCTGGCCAGGAGCAGGCAGCTGCCGGATCCGGCATCCACGCTCTCCCTTTCCACCCGGTGCATGAGGACTGGCGGCAGGGCAGGTGCCACCGGCTTTCCCGGGGACAGCCACGCCGAGGGGTGTGGGACCGGCCGGCACGTACCTTGTTGGGTGGCCCCGGAGGGCCGTTGCCCTGCAGCATCCTCCCGGGCAGGCGGGTGCACCCCTGGGTGCTACACGGGTGCCGGATGCCCCAGCATGGGGTGGGCGATGCCGTCTGCGGCGGGGCCGGTGTGGGGGGCGTGGGGCCACGGCGCGGGCCCGCCCCGGGAGCTTACCCAACCAGTCTCTTTGCCGTTGTTTTGCATGTGCGCTCCAAACCCGCTCGCCTCGCAGCCAAGTTTGCACTTTTGGGGCTTGTGGCAGCTCCACAAAAAGCCTCGGCACGGCCGAGATGCCGGTGGGGCACCCGGGGGTCCCGACTGCCCCATCCTGGGCAGCGGAGCCGCGTCTCAGCTGCCTTTGTGATGCTCCAAGAAATCACCGTCAGTCGCCACCACCATGGCCATGGTCCAACATGTCCTTTCCACCGCATCCCCTTGAACCCCCCCGCACAGGGGGCCCACGGGTGCGACAAGGAAGGTTTTGGGGCGCCAAAAGGAGAAGACGGAGGGGAGGCACGGTTTTTAGGGTGCGGGGGGCTCCCCCGGGCCCGGGGGTTCACAGGGAGCGTGTTTGCATGTGTGGGATGGAGCAGGAGCCCTTTGAAGCCAGATAAGCCGAGAGGGAGCGTTTGAAACGGGCCAAACCAGTTTGGGGGCCATCGCTTCCACCAGCACTGCAGCCCGGGCTCCCCGCCGCACCCAGTGCTCACTGGGGGCTGCTGAGAGGTGACCCCCTGGCAAAGCCCAGCGTAGGGCAGGAGGCTGCCCAGGACCCTCCACCCGGCCACTGCTGTCACGCTTGGCCCGTTCTCAGCCCGGTGATTTCAGCTCCTCCAAAAGCCTGCACCCCGCTGTCCCTTGGGGCTCCAACGCCTGGCCGGGGAGAGGCTCCCCATGGTCCCCACGTCATCCCCGTGACCGCAGCTCAGCCACTGCTGGAGAAACAAAACCCTCCAGTGTTTTGCTGCTGGCGCTGCCCCCAGCAGACACCACTGCCAGCTCCAAATTGCTTCCAGCAGGGCTGGACCAGTGTCCCCAGGGGGGATGGCATGGGTGGCACCAGTCCCTTCCAGCATCAGCGGCAGCTCTGGATTTGGCCGAGCCCGGTGCCCGCTCCGATGCTGGTGGCTTTGCGAGCTCGCTTGGCTGGGAAGCGGCTGGAAAAGTTGTGCCTCAGGAAAGGCGGCTTTCCGGATCCCGCTGCTGGCCCCAGGGGACCGCGGGGCCACCCGCCCTGCCCGGGACTTCTCAGCCCACAGGCCAACTCCCGGCACAGCGGGCAGAGCCCTGGCCCACAACAAAGCGCTTCCAAAGTGCTGGAAAAAACAGGCAGCGTGGAAAGAAAAACCTGCTGTCTCCTCCCGGCAAATCCTGGGGCCAGAAGTACCAAATTTGGGGTAAAAAGGCCCCAGAGCCCCAGCTTGTGGTCATTTTCTGATGGTAAGCAGGTTGCTGAGCGCACTGACTCCATCCTCACCCCAAAACTCAGCAGATGCTCAAACAGAGCCCGGGGCATGCAGATAGGGAATAAAACACTCAGGGGGGGAAACTCCAGGGCCATTTCAGCTCTCCCAGGGGTGCTCAAGGTTGTTGAAAGCTCACAGCGGAGGGCAGCAAGGACACGGTGGTCGCAGCCCAGGGGATTTGCAGGGACAGGGTGACCCGGCTGAGGAGCAGGAGGAGCTCACGGCAGCCGGGCCTACAGCAAAGCGGGTTTGCTGGAGCCCACGAGGCGCTGCGTGCAGCCGGGCACGTCCACGTGCAAGGGCAGAAGGCGAGCAAAGAGGTCGTGCAGACACGGCCGTCCTGCGAACAAGCGCACAATGGTGCGCGGGAGCGAGTGGGGCAGCTCGTGGCTCTCCCCGCAGCTCACCAGCCCTGGGGGGACACGGGGACGAGCCCCCCACGCAGCGTGTGGGGTGCAGGCAGCTGCCCGGGTGGAGCCCAGGTGTGGGGCGGAGGCTCAGCAACCTCCCTGCAAGCCCAGGCGTGCGTCCGGGCATCAAAACCAGGGCTGCTGCCTCCTCCTCCTCCTCCTCGCTGCACGAAACAGCCAAGGGGCCCCTTGCAATGCCGCTGCTGCCCACTCCCACCAAAGAGCAGATCCGTGCCCCGTACCCATCCTCCTCCTCAGTCCCGCGGGGAGCTCTGCCTGGGGGTTTCTGACCTTTCCTCCCACGCCAGCCAGGCTCACCCCAATGCTTCCACCGGCGCGCTCGCCGGCGAGCTCCCGGCAAGCCCGGGGCAAGGCTGCTCCCTCCTGCAGAGCAGGCCATCGGGTCAGGGCTCCCTGAGCCCTCCTGGGTGCTACAAACAGCAGCGGTGATTTCCAGTGGGCAAAAGCGTCCTCCCAGCCTGCCACTGCCAGGGGACTTGGGGGGGCGAGGGACAGAGGCCAGCCTGGCTTTTCGTGCCCTACACCCACCTGGGGACCGCATCCCTGCCAAGGCAGGAGGGTGATGGGAGGGGAAGGAAATCCCAGCCAAGACATTGATTTTATTTTTTAAGAATAAAAAAAAACCCCAAACAGACAAAACCTCCTGAAAACAGCTTCCTACCTCATAATTTCACAGAAATTAGCTTGGAAACATCATTTGCTCTCCCCCTGCTCCTGTACCTGCTCTGGGCTCTGCCCTGTCCCCCCCCAGCCCAGCCCCCGGGCGCAGGCAATGCCAGCCCGTGGGCCAAGGGGCTCTGCCCCCCACCCCGTACGGCCGCAGCGCGTGGCCCGTGCAGCAGGGCAGAGCCGAACCCCTTTTCCCCCTCCATGGGTGCTGGGGAGGGGAGCAGGAGGCTTTGGGCAGCCCCAGCGGGCTCGTAGCACCCGCAGCCTCCTGCGGATACCAGCAGCCCCCCCAGAAAGCTCAGCTCTGCAGCCTGGCACAGGGACAAGGTGCTGGGCGTTTTGGGGGGTGACCCAGCACAGGGGCTGCGGAGCGAGCGCCAGCTGCAAGCCTGGGTCCCGCTTTTCCGCCTCCGGCATCACCGGCCCAGCACAGCCTCAGGGACTCACCGGCTCCAGGGATCAGCTTGGAGGCTTCACCCCTCCCGACAGCAGGACGCCCATTGTCCCGGCGCTAATGAGTTAATAAATTCATTTCTGACTAAGAAATTAGACCCTTAAGAAAAAAATCACCACCCGCTTTCGCCCTCCCCACTCCCCCCCTCCCCAAAATAACCGCGGTTCGTTTACGGGTGCCCTCCGTGCCGGCACCGAGGTGCATCGGCGGAGGTCGGGGACAACCGGGTGCCAGCAGCGGCCTGCCTCCGGCGGGCACGGGGGGGTCGGTGGCTACGGGCCGGGCTCAGGGCGCTAGTCCTTGGGTGGCTTCTTGCTGCGGGCGTTCCACATGCCGCGCTTGGAGTGGTAGTAATGGTAAAAGTTCCTGAGACGCAAGCGCTCCACCTCCAGCCCGCTCTGAAGGACCCTGCAGCCGGACGGAGGGACAGCCGCTCAGGGATGCGGCCCTCCTAAAGGGAAGCTTTGCCCCTTCCCGCCACCTCACCCCATCCTTCAGCCAGCTCGATGGAGGGGAGGGAGGGTTTCCCAGGGGATGGGCCCAAATCCGCGTGGCCAGCCCTGCCCCGGGGGGTACGGGGCTGCCGGGACCCCCAGCCTCACCTGTCCAGGAGCTCCCAGTCCTCCCCACCCCAGCGGTCTCTGAACTCCTCCGTGTTCATCCCTCCCACGCGGTCGAAGTCCGACTTGTAGATGCCGAAGAGGCCGAAGCCGTTCACCTCCCAGTAGCCTGGAGGAGGGAGAGCAATGAGGCGAGGGGTGTGGGGGGACCCCAAATCCCCAGGCCATCACCCCTGCGCTCTCCGCACCACCTGGGAACCACGGGAACGGCCCATCCCAGCCCCTCTTCCCACCACGGGTCTGTCCCCCCCACCTCCCATGAGGGTGCACCAGGTGACAGCCCGGTTTTGGGGGGCATCGCACCCAGTGCGCCTCCAGCACCCTTGGGCTTGAATCCCATCTTGCCAGAGCAAAACAAACCCATCCTCCCCATGCATCCGAGCCCGGCTGTCGCCCAAACCCAGCGCCGCAGCTCTCCTCGGGCAGGCGGGGGATGTTTTCCATGGCAGAGGGGACCCCGCTCACCGTTGGGCTCCCGCGGGGAGCTGCCGCAGCTCAGCCTCATGACGATGGGTGCGTAGGCCAGCTTCCCCTCCACGCAGTGCTTCCGGATGCTGTCCAGGATATTGGGGGGGAAATGGATGTGCAGGTCGCAGAGGAACACGATGCTGTGCCCGTCCTACGGGAGGTGACAGACACAAGCGGGAGGATGAGGGCAGAACAGCTCCGGGAGCGAAGCCAAGGCAAGAGCTGGTTCCTCTCCCGCACCTCACCTCGACCATGTCCACACCAGCCTGCAGCCCGGCCGAGCGCTCGAAGTTCCCCGTGCGCCGCAGGTACTGGTAGCTGAGGAGAGAGGACGGGGGTTAGTGCTGGTGACCGAAGGGGACACAGCCAAGAGGGGGACAGGGACCATCAGCAAGGAGAGGGGACCTTCTCAGGAAGGGGGTCAGATGCCTACAACTCATGCTGAGGGTCCCCCCACGGAAGCACAGGAGGTTTCTGCATCGCTGTCTCCTCCATGTGGGAAACGGGTTTAAAACCCCCAAAAAGGAGGAGGAAGAGAGGGGCAGTGAGGCAGAGACCCGTGCCAAGCTGCGGAAGGAGCAGCAGGTTGTGTGAGCACCACCAGGATGGCCTGTCCCACCACAAGGAGCCCCGCAGACCCCCCTCGGCAGCCTCGGGGGGAGCAGGGTGGGACCCAGAGCTTGCGCGGGGTGGCTTACCGGGGCAGCCGGGCATCCCGTAGGGCTTTCTCAACGTCCATGTCGTCACTGTCAAAGTCCACCAGGATGACGTTGAAGTTGGCGTCCTTCGTAGCCCCGTACAGGTGGGCCATGTCCGAGATGAACTGCTGGACCCAGCGGGCTTGGTTCTTCACTGCCAGACACAGCCACAAATGTCCCTCAGGCTCACCACGGGGGTCCCAAGAGCACCCCCTTCCCCAACCAAACCAACACCCCTTCTGATGAGAAGTGATAACCTCAGCATCTCATGAGAAGAGAGAACCTCATCCCCCTTGGGCCAGCCTGGAGGACACAACCGGGGAGCAAAGGGGTTGCCTTCCTCCTGCCGGAGGATGCTGAGGGCAGAGGGAGCAGCAGAGACCCTGCAGAGACGCTGTCACCTACCAGGTACCACGAAGTGCACCATGACGTCCTGCTTCCAGCTGAGCCGCAGGGGCCGGCACAGGACAGGTCTTCCATAGAGGATGCTCCAGGTGCTTGGCTGGGGCTCGGTGGCCCCCAGGGCTGGCCCTTCGGGGTTGGCCTCGGCGCTGTCGTCCTGCTTGCCCTGGTGCAAGAGGACGTAGACGTACTCGGAGAGCCGCACTGTCCGCTGGCCCCGCTCTGCCAGCTCCAGCTCCAGCAGGTAGCGGTTCCCCCGGGCCGTGTCCCGACGCTTCTCCACGTTGACGATCCTCAGGAGGGTGTAGATGCTACGGGGAAAGGAGAAGCACTTGAAAGCACCATCACCATGAGCTCTGCTCCCTGCAGCTCCCTTGCTCGAGGGGTTGGTCTGAACCCACCATCCAGCTCACCCAACCCCAAGAAACCAAGCGGGGCGAAGGCACGTCCTCCCAACCTCCCACCCATGTCCCGCTCCCTCCCTACCCTCCATTCTTCTCGTTGAGCTTCTCCATGTACTGTGCCACCACATCGACGACCTCACTCTCGCTCAGCTGCAGGTTGCCCGACACGTTGCAGCGCAGGTCGTTCCAGTCGGAGCGCAGGAGTTCGAAGTCCACTGAGCTGACGCTGAACGTCCTCTGCCAGTTGATGGAGTCCTCCAGCCAGCTCTGCTGCAGCTCCCCTGCCTCGTAGCTGTAGTCCGACACCTCTTCTTCCTCCTCCTCCTCTTCCTCCTGGCCCTTTCCCTCCTCCTGCTGGGATGCTGTCGTTTCTGACATCTTCAGAAAGGATGTCACCCGCGTCCCCTCTGAGCGGGTGGCCTCAGAGGAATTATAATCGGTGGTGGCCGCTGTCCTGCCCAGGGCAGGGGTCGTGTCCTCACGGGTCTCCCTACTGAAGAGCCCTTCGGTCCCCAGGGCGAGGAGGCTGGGCAGCACCCGCCACTCAGTCCCCAGCTTGGATGGATGTTCCCACCTCCTGCCACCCGCCCGCACGCTCTTCCGTCTGGCAGGGTCCCTCTCCTTGGAGATGTTGCTCAGGAGCCAGGGGGTCCGGCGGCCAGGGACGGCACGGAGCTTGCTGGAGGCGATGGGATGCTTCTGAGGGGTCCTGGAGCGAAGATGGACTTTCTTCACAGGTTTTGGGTAAAGGAAGATGCCAGGGAAGACGGGCTCCTGGGCCGGGGCTTTGCGCTTCCTCGGCTGCAGCCTGGTCACATAGACCTTCTCCTGGGCTTTCTGGGGCTTTTTGTCCTCCCTGGGTGCTGCAGGCTTGCTGGGACCTGGCATTTTGGCTTTGCCACCAAAGATGGGAACAGAGAGGTGGGGTTGGAGGCTCAGAGCCCCGGCACGCTTCGAAGATGCCAGCAGCCCCAGTTCATCCTCCTCGCCCTCGCTGGGATCCTGGGGTAACCAACTGAGCATCCGCCCATGGACCTGCTCCGGCGCAGGGCCCACGTCCTCCTCGCCGTGGAGGTCCTCGGGGACGGCCGCCGGACTGGCGCTGGCCTGGCGGGATGCGCTCCATCTTCCTGGCTGCCCAGGCGTGCTCGCCTCGTCCCGGGCCTGACCCTGCTTGTGGCGAAAGCTGTAATAGTCCAGGTCGTCTCCATAATCCCTGGTGGCCGGTGGGGTCTCTTTCCCCTTGGCTCCGGGTATTGGCCCAAAGCTCTTTTCCTTGGCTTCAAGAGGTGGGTCTGTGGGCTCAGGGCTGTCCACTTCTTCCTCCTCCTCCTCATCCTCGAGGAAATCTAGGGAGTAAAGGCAGAGATAAATACCCCAAGGGTCCCGGCCGCTCGGCGCACACTTCCCCTGCAGCATGCTGGCCCAAGACAAGGAGGCAAAGCTTGTCTCCAGCAAGAGATTAACCTGCAAACGGCCGCTGGGCAAGGGAGACAGGGCTGGCAGGCACTGACGGATGCTCACCAGGGCTGGCAGCTCCCAGCTCTGCCCGTTAACCCCGCCAAACCTTGGCTGCATCTTGGCACCACTCTTATTTCATCCGGGAGCAAACCTAGCCTGCCAGGGCTCTGCCAGGCTGCAAACTGACAGCAAGGCAGGCTCTGACCAACCCGGCTCCCGCGGGTCCCCGTGAGCATCCCGACTCCACCCCAGGTCCAGTCGTATCCAGCTGCCCACTGACTCGGCCAACCCAGGAGATGTGGGTACACGGCTTCAAGAAGCAGGGAGGGCAAATCCCAACCCTATCACCCGCTTCCCAGATCCCACAGTGCTTTGTGGCTGAGCCAAGCGGGATGCGTGACCACGGAGCGTGCGGGACGGCTCGGAGGCGAGCTGCTCCGCACAGCCCTGCCCTCCTTGAGCCCCCCGGCATTGCTGGAGGCATCCTGATGAGCCGCAGCTGGTGGGTGAGGATGCCGGGCGCTCAGCCCCGTGCCAAGCTGCCAAGAGATGCCCAAAAAGCTGCCAGCGGGGAGCGGTGACTCACTGTCTGGGTTGAGGAAGAGAAACGCTCGCTGGCGTGGATCCTCCTCCTCTTCATCCATCTTCATATACTTATAAAAACCAAACCTGGGAGACAGAGGAAAGATGAGGTCCCGGAGATAAGGGAGGGGCATACGCGCGAAGGGACGTGCTCGCACACACGGGAGCCCACGTGTGCGTAGGGAGGAACATCCCCGGCTGCAGCGCAGGCACCCAGGCACAGCCCAGCTCCGAAGGGAGCTGGGATTCCCAAAATCTAGGAGCACTGCCAGGTCTCAAGCTGTTACGTGCCCGAGAGACGGGAAAGCAGCCAGCCTGGAGGTGGCCCTTCCATGGGGACGGAGCTCAGGGACACACAGCTGAGGATGTGTCATCTCGGCACCATTTCTCCAGCTCTTTGAGTGCCCTGTTGGCATCAGCCCCTTCCTCCCCCTCCACGTACCACCCCCAAATGCTGGCACCCCAACACTTACTTCTCCAGGTAGAGGGGGGACTCCCTGTAGAAGCACTTGTTCTCCGTCTCCATGTGAGTGAGGCGTGTGAAGTCGTTGGGGTACACGAACGAGAGGTAGACCTGGGGAGATGACCACACCACCGTCACCCCGGCGCAGAGCGGGCTCGCTCCGAGGAAGTGGGGGCCAGCAGGGCTAGGAGCTGTGGACCTGAGGCCACCGGCACAGCCCCTCAACACCCAGGTGACCCCCAGCATCAGAAACACCCTGCAAGGCTTTTAATCCAAAGCCTTTTGTGTCAAGATGGGGAAGCTCAGCCTGGGACTCCAGCGAGGGACATTTTCTCCTGTATTTTAACCAGGTGGAAAGGTCCCTGTCCTGGGGTGGGGGCAAAGCGCTTTGCTTCGCCATGTCTTCCACGGGAGTGTGACCCCGTCCCCGTCGCGGGGAGACACTTACAAATTGCAGGCCCTGGTAGCGGGCGATGGGGAAGTCCTTCACCACGTAGGTGGGGCTGTAGGCACAGGGCACCAGCACGTTCTCCACTCGGGAGGCCTCGATCGCAGGGGCTGAGGAGAAGGAGCCACAGCTCAGCCCCAAGCCGTGTCCTACCACCCCCTAGCCCAGCCACCTTATAGTCTGTAGCCCAAACCATCCCAGCTTGCCCCCCTGTAGGCCCCAGCAGAGATGCCCTCCACCCAAGAGATAGGCGGAAGGTAGGAGGGATGCTCTGGGTGCCCGGGGCAGCCAGGTCCTGCCTTTTTTCTCCACCAAAGCCCCATGGAGATGTGCGAGGGTCCGGTCCCAGCCACTTACTGAGGAAGAAGGTGTCCCTGGGGTCAGACTTCAGCATGTCAGCCCCGTGCTCATCTTGCTGTGCCTCCCAGAGGTAGCTCCCGCTGTGGCTGGCCAAGGTCTGTGGGATGTGCTCCACGTGGTTCATCTTCAGGGACGATTCATCTGTAGAAGGCGAGGACAGAAGCTGAACCCCACGGGCATACAGAGCCTTGTCCCAGGAGCATCCCCCAAGGTGGCACTTCCCAACCTCTCCATCACTCCCACCAAGAGGGCTCGGAGGACTGTGGATTCCTCTGGCTCCCAGGGGAACAAGGGGAGCCGATGTGTTTGCACGAGGGCAAACCCAGCTCCTCCAGCCCTCTCACAAGCTCACAGACCCCATGACTAATCAGCCTAATGATTATTGCCATCAACTAATGAGCACGGACAGGAGAAGGGTAAAACTGATCTCAGGCAAGCAGCCCGGCTCCGATTACCGCACCACTCACCACGCTCAAAGACAAGGGGTGGGAATGCTCGCGGCTTTAACTCCCAAGGACACAGGAGTTAAACCGTGAATGTTCTTCCCCGTAGAGGTGCAGGTAAATGCAACATGAGCTTGTTTTGCCTCCTATTCAGGGACGAAGCTGGCATGTTGTCCTTGGCTATCAACCAGCCCCCAGACCTGCCCGAGGGAGGTCACCTTGCTCCGGTCACCTTGGCCATGCTCTGAGCCACCTGCCCCGAGCACCCAAGGGTGCTCCCTTTCCAGGCAGCCCTGCCTGCTGCGGAGCTGTGGGGAAGCAGGCAGGTCCTGCAGCAAACAGGACCCCCTTTCCCAAGCCCCAAGTTCTTCTGCTTGCAGCAGGGAAAGGCTCCCCAAAGGCCTCCGTGCAGCTGGCTGAGGTCGGGCTGCAACCCCTGGAAAAGCCCAGGGAAAGGGAAGGAAGGAGGATGCTCTGCGTGCTGCTGGCGTCCCCCATGCCACGGGGATGGGCTCCCCGCCAGTGATGTGGCTTTGCCCCGGGATGCTGCCGGGGTCTGAGGAAGCCGGGAAGCAGCAAAGAGAAGCAGAAAGAGCTGGCACTGACAGACAGCGGTTGGGGGGGGAATTTATCTGCACTTCATCTGTCTCATGGGCACCTGCATCAATACCAGCAATACCCCTCTATCCCTCTTCTCCCCATTGATCCCCGCCCATTGCCTGTCCCCTCCTGCCTTATCGACACCTTCCAGGGCGCGTTTGATGACCAGTCCTCCAGCGTATCGAGCACTGGGGCAGGACCCATCTATCAAGTCCTTTCTTGCTGCCAGGGAAGGGGCAGGAAGCAGAAGATCTATAGATTTAATTAAACCTTGTGCCATCCATCCCTGCTTACACGACAGCTCCTCATAACTCAGGGCCAGGCCAAGGAGCCAGCCCTCCGTGGTCTCATTAGCAGGGACGAGGCTGGAGCACCAGGAGAGCTGTGTTTCCATGGCGCATCACCTCCGCATCCCATTTTTAGGAGGGTGACAGCACACTCCCAGCGTCACCCCTACCCATCGCAGCCCCTTGCCTCCTTCCTTACACCCAGCAGAAGCTCTGGGGGGGTTGAGGGGCTGAGATCTTCCCCCAGGATCTGATTTCCCAGGATCTGGTTTCCTTCCCGGGCTCTAGTGCCATCTCTCCCTGGCTGCACCAACACGTAAGCCCCCGAGAGCTTGCTTGCCGTGGCTGCAGGCGGCCACGCGTGGCCCTTACCTGTGTACAGAGAGATGTAGGAGGAGTCGATCACTTCGAACTTCAGGCTGGGGAGGAAAACCCGCCACTAGGAAAAAATAAAAGGAGATGGAGAATGAGTGGGAGGGTGGCAGGGGTTCAGGATGCAGCTGCCCAACCCCAGGCACCCTAGGATGGGTCCTCCCCTGTCCTCAGCTCCCAGAAACTTGCCTGCGCCGATCCCAGCCCCGGCCCTGCAGGAGAGAAACAAGGGAGAGGACTGATCCTGCCCCAGCACGGACCCAGACCCATCTCCTGCCTTCATCCCAGGTGATGTGGGATTAGCAGGCATCCCCTGTGGGGTCAGAGATGGGAAGGCTCCCAGAGGTGGGGCACAGGCTCAGGCTGCTTCCCTCTCGGGACTGCCACACGGCCACCCGTGGTCCCCTGGGCCAGGCAGGCCAGATCCAGCCCCGCAGCACAGCCAAGCGTCCTGCCTCGCAGCGGAGGGACGATGCCGGGGCATGGGGCAGCTTCTCCACATGCCCCCCTTCAACCTCAGGGAACGAAGCAGGGAGGCCACAGCACCCATCACGGACCCGAGCCAAAGCCGACACACACCGAGACCTGCACCACTGCCTCTCCTTCCCGCGCCTCGCTCCAGTGCGGACGAGTTTGCATTGACGTAAGAGGGTCTTCATAGCTGCCTGCACCGATTTACCTACGTGCATTTTAAAAGCATGTCTCGAGCCTTTGTCCGGACAAGTCCTTCAATACCCACAGGGAGAGATGCATTAGGGTCCTGCTTTTTTGTTGTTGTTTCTTTCTGAACATCTAAAAGGCTTCCCTCCCCCCAGCAAAAAAGTCTCCCCCATCTATTTGTTTTTCACAGCAGAAATGCAGATCTTATCGGGACGGACTGAGCCGGAGCCCTGGGAGGGCGAGGCTGAACGATGGGGAGGAGAGAGCCAGCGAGGAAGGGGTGTTGTCAGCCTCTCTGATGCTTTGCTGGCACAAGTTTGACTCCCATGATTAATGACTGCTTGGGAGAAAAGAAACCTTTGCTAACGAGCCAACATCTTCCCCTCCCAAAGACAGCCCGAGCTCCCAACACACACGCTCCAGGCTTTGCCAGGGTTGTGCAGCCAAGGCAGACAAGTTCAGATTTGAAACTCATGGTATCTCTAAGGGAAGAAAGAAAAAAAAAAAAAAAGGGGGACTCACTCCCATCATCTCGGCCATCTCTCCCACCACCGAGCGTGGGATGCAAGCCAGCAAGGTGGGCTGCTGCTCGCAGGTGGTGTCTGGGGACCTGCCTGCTCCCACCTTACACGGTCTGGGCTCTCCTCGCCCATGGCAATGGGCTCCTCAGAGAAGCAGCCCATGGGGGGCCTTTCTCCCTCTGCCAGCCCTTCTGCAGAAGGCCAAGGAGAAAGGAGAAGGGATGGGACTGGCCACACGGAATGGGGTGTCCCAGCGCCACTGGAGCCCGGAGCAGAGGGGCTGCTCCTTTAGCATCCATTACAGGAGCACATCAGCAAGGCAGGAGCACAAGTGAGGGACGGCAGGGTGTTTAGCTCCCGAAAGACCATCAGCACGAAAGGATTGGATGAGCACGGAGAAAAGCAGCCCGTGCCAGGCGTCCTGCCCAGGAATAGCCCAGGGAGATGGGGAGATGAGCCCTAGCTCCATCGAAGCGACGCTGACTCCATCCCCTCTGTGGGCTGAGCCGCTGGCAGCCATGGGAGGCGGGAAATCGTGGCTTTGCTCCAGGATAAGGCCTTTTAACAAGCATCGGGAAAAGCCCTGGCACCGGCTTTTGCCAGGACAAGCCTCGAAAGGAGCACGGCATGGGGACGTTTACTCACGCCAACTTCCACGTGGTCTGAACCTCGGTCATCTTGTTTGTGGAGCAGCTCGAAGTAGTAGCGTCTGGAGGACATGAGGCTGCGCAAGAGGGGAAGGAGCCGGTTAGAAGTTGTTGCTGAGCTGACTGCTACCACTGCCAGGGCAATGGGAGCTCCCCTGCCAGAGGAGCCATCTCGGGAAACCCTCTCTGTCTTCCTGACACATGGCTAAACCTTCCTGCGGCAAGGAGACAGCTGGGCGATGCGGGTGTCTGCTCCCCCATCCCACTGCTGAGAAGCTTCATGAGATCGGGGGATCCCCCGTCCCCACCTCATCATCTGCAGAGGTGGCTGCAGCCCCCAGCACCTTCAGGCCATGGACCCTGGGGGCACGGTTGGTTGACCTCCTGTCCAGCCCAGACCCCACGTGCCTTTTGGTAAGAGACCATGGCCAGGGTCTCCTCCTGGGGAGGAGGAACTGGTCAGAGTCAGCGTGGAGCCAGCAGCTCCGTCTCCCCGACTCCATCCACCCGGAACAGGCAGCGGGAACAAGGACACACTTACTGTAGAGGCTTGGAGACTTGCGAGCTGAATTTGGTGAACTCTCCCGGCGCCGTCCACTCGGTGCCCAGCTGGGGGAAGGAAGGAGCGTGTGAGAGCACCGGGGACACCACAGGCCAAGCGGGCACGAGGCCCAAACCCCCCAGGCTGCGAGAATCTCTCCTCCGCCTCCATCGGGCACCATGCCATGCTGCAGAAAGGCTCCTCAGGCAGGAGGATATCCCAGGAGCTCTATCCCAGGACCTGCTTCTCCCCAGCTGGTGGCACTCCTGCCACAAGAACTTGTCACGGGCCAACAACACCAAGAGCCCAAAAATGCATGGGTGTGACGACGGACCACGGGGGTTCCAGTTGTAGGAGTTAATGCCAAGAAAATCCAGGAGCAAATATTAAATCTCCTATTCTGGGACATAAGCCGGTCTTTGGTAGCTACAATTAGAGTGGGACCAAGGGGCAGATGGTCCTTCAGAAGCCAAACCAGGCCTGGCCAAGGGCAGAGATGGGACCAGGCTGAAATAGCCCGGCATTTCCCAAGGGGGCAAAGGAACAGGAGAGCTGCCTCTGGCAAAGTCACGCACAGACCCTGCACGCTCCCTTTAAGAGCTGTTGCAGCACAGGGACTTGTAGAAGAGAGAATTAGTGGTGGCTAAAGAGTGCCCATGGGTTTGCAACATGGTTAATTGAGCACTAGGGATCCCCAAAAGGCACTCGGGATGGTTATCAGCATGCTGGGAGCAAGGAGTGAGGCACCCCGAGGGAGGAGACGCCCTCGGTGGGAGCTCGAGCATCCCTGGTTCGGGGAAAGGCAGAGGGTCGAGGACGACGGCGCGTACCTTGCCCACGAATGCAGCTAGCCGGGAGTTGGACGGACTCTCGTCGGAGCTGAGCCAGAACTCCGAATTGTCATCCGATGCCACAGAAAACTGGAAATCCCCTGGGGAGAGCAAAGGAGAAGGTCAGCACAGAGGGACACAGCAGCCCCAGTGGCATGGGCTCAGCCCCCGTGCCTCGTTGTGAGATGGGGAAACAGGGAGGGATGGACAGAGGTAACGGGGCCACCCTGGACCCCACGTCGTGGCTCCATCCTGGGTGGGATCGGGGCTTCGCCTCCCTTCAAAGCAACCAGGGAAAAGGGTCTCTGCTCCAGAAGACTCTCCTGCCCGGGAGCCGGGGGTTTGGGGACTGTCTCCAAGAGCCTTTCTGTCCTATTGTGGCCCAAGAAGGCAGGAGGCAGCTTCTCCACGTTGCTGCAGGGGGACAAGAGGCCAAGCTCCATCACTCACCATCCTTGAAAGGGTGGATGTAGCCAAAAATCCTCAGCCCGTAGTTCTTCCACTTGGGCGACACTGCCAGCTTCTTCACTGTGGTGCGGGTCTGCGGAGGAGAGACAGAGACGTGAAAGCCTGAACAGTTCATGCCCAGGCTCGTGCCTGGCACCAACATCCCCCAGCCCACCTCCTCCTTCTTATCCCGGGGTCCCATGCCCCTGGCACCAGAGGGGACGTGGAGGTCCCATCACCACCCTCCTCTTCCTCCATCCTTGCTCTGCTGGGAATTACCTGCTCTGAACCAAAGCAAAAAGCCTTCAAGCAAAGGTCTTGAGGACCAAGCCCACAGCCAGTGGAGACCCAGCAGCACCCAGAGAGGGACGAGCGGACCCTCCCTCCGACCCACCGCCATCAGGCCCGGGACTCACGTGGGGAAAGAGCGGAAAATGGAGGTTCTTCCTCAGGTGCCTCACAGCCCCTCCGCACCAGTCTTCGAAGACGTGCAAGTTTGCCTTGCCTTTGTACTGCGGGACAAGAGAGGGAGATGAGCAGGGTGTCCTCCTCCTCCACCGTCACCCCCTTTGCTGCTCCCCACCTGCTCACCTGCTCGTTCCAGGGCAAAGCCTGCTTGGTCAGGTTGAGTTTGGGGTGTGTCGTGGCCCGGTTGGACCATTGGCCTCTGGAAAACCAGCCATCCAAGTCCTGCCCGTCGTTCTGTCGAGGAAGCAGGAGGGAGAGATGAGAGACGGGGGGATCAGGGCCAGCCCAGCTGTGCTTGCAGGAGGTCTCCCTAGATCTAAACATCTCATTTGGGATGTTCAAGCATTGCCAAACCAAGGCAAAAGCTTTCAAGGCTAATGGCAAAGGAAAGCAGGGGCAGGAGGAGGCAGAAAAAAATTAGCAACGTGTCCTGGGGAGCAGAGTTTCAAAATGTTCCAGCTAACTCATTTCCCTTCCTCTGCCAAGGAGAGAAACTTCTCCCAAACAGTGAGTTTTCTGTTCACCCGAAGTATTTGCCCAGTCTGACAGGCTGCTGGAAACAGAGTATTTTGGGCTCCGTCTCCAAAAGAGCAGAAGCAATCTCTACATCTGCTCACGGGCGGAGGAAGCGGGATGTTTCTCTGCTCCCCCTCTTCCTTTAAAGGGGATTAGGTTAATCCGATCGCTTGTGTCTTGTAATTTAGAGGGATTAGGTGACCACTCACTGCCCCCCGCTTGCCGAAAAGGTGACGGGTGGCAAGAAAGAGCCGGGCGCTTCTGGAGCCCACCCAGAGCACCCTCCTCTTTCACCACATTGGCAGCCACAGGCAGAGCCGGAGCGAGCCCATGCCATCCCGCGGGCACGGCCCCAACTCTCTGCCATCACATCCCAGGGAGCACGGGCGGAGGAGGGACGAGGGACCAGCCAGCACGTGGGGAGGGAAGAGCCATCGGCCCTCTCTAAAGCACCCACCGACCTGCCACTCTGTCCCTCGCCTGGGTGATGGGAAGCTGCGCCCGTCGCACGGGGAGCTGGCTGGTGTCACAGCCCATTGTCACGGTGGTGACGCCTGCACCCAGCATCGGCCCTCTCCAGGGCTGGGACCGAGGGGGCATGGCTGTCAATCCAGGAGGATTCACTGTCATCGTCCCCCATGGCCTCAGCCGGGCAAGGAGGGACCGTGCCACCCCCCGAAGAGCGGAGCCGACCCTCTCTGAGAGCAGAGCCCGGCTCCGAGCCCAGGCGAGAACCACAGCATCGACAAAGCACAGCCCATTAGGATGCACAGTGCCAAAGAAATAATTAGCAAACTTTGCCTAAACGAACTCATTAGCGTCCTGGAGGAGGGGAGCGGTGCCCTTGGAAGACGTTATTAGGGAGGCGGCATAATTGTGCCACGCTTGTTGGAAGGATTCACCCTTCTCCCGGGGAAAGCCAACATGCGATTCCCACTATCCCCCTCCGTCCTCACCCAGCACCATCCCCTGCTTTCTCTGGGCACCACGTTTTTCTCCTTTGTCCATCTGTCCCTCATTTATGAGGAGCTGGGAGAGATCAGAGCAGGGGTCGTCCTCTCTCGCCCATCCCCTGCCAGCCAGCCAGGCGCAATCGGCCCCTTCCCCATCTGTGTTTCTCACCGCCTAAGTGCTGCCCAGCCTGAAGCTGGCTCTCCTTACCAGCACACAGCTCTCCACCCCCAGTGCCTGGAAAAACCTCTCTGTCCCTCTATGGAGAAGGAGCGGAATGGGTCTCCATCCCTTGGGTGAGATGGGTGGAGATGACAAGCCACCGGCATCCCTGCCCTGCCCCAAAGATAAAGGGCCGGCTGTGCCAACAGCAAGATCTGCAGTTCGGAGCGTGCTGGGAGGAAAGTTTTCCATCTCCTTTTTTGAAGGAGCATTTTTTTTTGCTCTGGTTTGCAGAGTCCCTTTGCTTTCAAACTGGAGTGACCTTTTCCCCCGCCTGCCCCAACAGAGGGGACTATTCACAGCCCAGCTCCCCGCAGCTGGAAACGAGGGGGGGGGTGTTCTTCGCTGAAGGCGGGCTGGGCTTTTAATTGCAGAGCCAGCGATGCTGTAGATGTCCAGTGGCTGTGAAAGGTACCGGGCAGGGCTAGGGATAAAGAGATGGGCACCAAGAGGGCTCCGGGCGCAGGGATTCGATGATGATTAATCCAGGACACAGGAGATGGTGGCTTTGCCCAGCAAAGCAGGACCTTATTGCCGTCGGCAGCTACGCAAGAGGGGGGTGCGCAGAAGATGACGCCAGACACTTCTCAGAGGAGCACAGCGACAAGGCAAGAGGCACAAGGCACAACACTAGAAGTTTCAATGGGATATTGGGGATTTCTTTTATCCACCATGAGGGCTGCTAAGCAGAACCAAAGATGTTGTGCCCTCTCCATCCTTGGATCTACTCAGCTGGACAAGGCTTGGAGCACCCTGCTCCAGCTGGCTGTGTGTTGGGTAGGGGACTTGGACCAGTGACCTCCGTAGGTCCCTTCCCACCCCACCGCGCTCCGCTCTCTGATTACCATCGGCTCCTCCTCGTGGCTCTCGCTGGAGTCCTCAGCTTTCCTCTGCCGTGTTGATGCCGGGGCCGCTGCCGGCCGCCTGCCGGGATCAGTCACCTCCCCCAGCCTCTCGCCATCTGCGAGGGGAGCAGAAGAAGGAGTGAGACCACAGCCACCTCCCATGTCCTCCCCACCCCAGTCAATGCCGCTCCTCTTTTGGGGACACCCCCTCGCCCCGGCACGGGGAAGGGCAGGCACTGCCATTGCCACTGCTCCCAGGGGGGACGACAGTGGGGGGCTCCGGCTGCAATTCCCCTCATCACATTTGTACTAAGCAGCTTGCAGCAGCTCATCAGCACCAGGTTTAATTACACCCCCGCAGCCCAGCTCGCAGCCCTTTACATGAAGGATGGCGAGGATAAGCTCCTGTGGGATCTCACCCCACATCCACCCTTGGGGACACATCCCTGCTCCCTTGCCCCTCCAGTCCCTGGCTCTCCCGGAGCATCCTACGGCTCTGCCCAGAGCACACCGGCTCCAAGCCCCCCCCAGACATATTCTCCCCAAACCCATCTTCCCACCCCCCAACACCATGCTAAAGGCACCGCCGTGAAGACCTCACTAACAGCCCCGTCGCAGATGACTTCGTTACCGTGCGCTGCATTAATTATTCCCAACCTACGGACTCCCCTCTGCAGCTCACACCCATCTTCCACGGGCTGCAGAGGGAAGGGTTATTTTAAATCGCCCTTGCTGCCCAGCATTAAAATAACCAACTTCCCCCAAAATAATGGCGCAGACTTAGAAAGCGTATTAGTTATTTTGGGGGAGCACATCCCCTTTCTCTGCCACAGCAGATGGGTGCCTCTGAATTTTTTAGACAGGCACCCCAAAACCAGGGTCAGATGGAGGGAGGTGACACAGCAGCTCCTCCGCTGCCGCAGCTCAACCATCCCTTCTGGCATCCATGTTTCAAACTGGCAACATGGGAAGCTCAACGCGATGCTCGGAGAGGCAGGTGTCTAACAGCCACCACCGTGAACACCCATGGGTCCCCCCAAAACCCAGCCGCCCCCATATCTCAATAAGGGGGAGCCCCAGACGTCTCAAGCAGCGGTGCAGCCCTGTCCCCCGGCCATGGGCATCACAGCAAGGGGGTCACCAACACCCTCCCAAGGGTATGGTGAGATGCACCCCCACCCCTCCACACCCTCCTTCCCCCCAACAGCAAGTCCTGGGGGGCCCCTACCCCCCCAAAGCAGAACAGCCTCGGTGGCTGCGGCGGTGGGAGCTGCCAGGGTGGCTTCAGACCCTGCAGCCCAGCCAGGGAGGGGCCTGGGGTGCCCCCGGACCCCCCGCCGCACGCCTCCCGTGCCATTAGTATTCCAGTGGCCATGCAGCCGGCGTCTCCTTGGAGATGGCAGCACAAATCCCATCCCCACCGCGGGGACAGGAAATTAAGCTCTAAAGCCCCTTCTTCTGCTCTCAGCCATTCTTCAGCCCCTGGCAGCTCCGACTCTCTCCTGGCAGCTCCCTGCCTCCCTCCAGCCGCCCTCCTCCCCTCACCCATCTCCATCCCCGCATCCTCCCTCCCGCGGCCCCACGGAGGTGATGGGGAGCATCGCAGGGAGGAGCGGGACTGGAGCCAGCACTCTCCTTTCGTCTTCTCCGCTCTCGAGACCCCCCCCATCACTCATCCTAGGGATGCTCCTGCCAGCACAGGCGGTGGAAATAAAGCCGATCCTCGCTGTGCTGAGGCCGCAGATGCCACTGCTCCGGCACAGAGCACTGGGGACAGCGTTATTCCCCCCCACGCTGATCTGTGGATTAATCATGGCCACGAGTAGGAGTTCAATGCTCCCAAGGGACCGGCCAAGGGCTGGGATGCAGCGGCCAGCTCTGCGGTACCCACGCAGGGTATCTCTCCCGGCCTTGGAGGAGATGAACCGCTCTTCCACCAGGTTTGCCGGCTCAGCATCCGTTTGCGATGCAGGCTGGGGGTGCCACACTGCAAGTCCTGTCCCCAGGATGGACTAAACTCCCATAAGGGCGTCTGCCACCAAAACCCAGGTCCTGGCAAGCAAACCTGAGCCAGCAGCATCCCAGGCTGCATCCCCAGGGGATGGCTTTTCGCTCACCTCTGGGTACCACACCAGGGTTTGGGCCTCTGCTAGAAGGCATCAGGTAAATTGGAGAGAGGTTATTTGATATAAATTAGAGCAAAGGGGGGAAAAAACACGTGTTCCCCTCAGCAAGGCTGTGCAGGCTCTGTCCTTGGAGGCTCTCAAGGCCCAAAGCCATGAGCCCCCCGCTCGCTCTCTGTCCCCATCACCCAGCTCCATCCTCATCAGGGACCCTCTCAAGCTCCAGCAGCTCCTCTCAGCCACCATAAAGGAGCAGGACAGGGCTTGTGCTCCTTACTTTGGTTTGTATCTAAATTAAACGCCACTGCTGCTCTGACAGGGTTTAAGTAACGCTGAGGCTCAAAACCTGCGTGCCTTCAGCAAAACCCGCTCTCTTCTCAGCGGGGAGGCAAGTGCTCGCTCCGAGAGGCGCTCGCATCCCAGGAGGAGCGAAAGCGCCAGCAGAGCCCCAGAAAAAGGCTTCCAAGCTTCTGTGCCGATGTTTATTCCCGTGCAATTCAAATATTGCATAGGAAAGTCAAGAGCAGCCTTAGCCAAACACCCAAATGCTAATCAGCCTGTGTGGGAACTGGAAATATATGCCCCCCTTGAGAGGGAAAGGCCAGCACCTTGTACCAAAGAGCATCACTTTGCTCCCCCCAAAAAACCAAGCCCCTTTGGTCTGAACCTCACCCCTGCGAGAGAGGAGCGGGTCCGGGGGTACGAGAAGAGGAGGGAGAAAGCAGCACTGGGAGGAACGGGGATTTCGGTTTCCCCATGGCTTTGTTTCGTCCTACGCATCCTCACAGCGCCCTCCGGGACCCCCCGCCAGCCATGCCCAGCCCGGCTGCTCCTCCAGCATCCCCCCGGGATGCCCACCCAGCACCGCCATGCTGATCAGTTCTGCTAACCTGCCTCTTTCTCTTTTTCAAGGACCATAAAGAGCTGCGTAAAGGCGGGTAGCAGGGGGTGAGAGGATGGGGGAAGGTCTGGAGGACGAGCAAGGGACCTGCTCGCTCAGGGGACGGCATTACCTCAGGGATGCTCGGCAGGAATGCATTAAGAGCAATTCCCCAGCGAGCGCGATGCTAAAGCTTTCAGAGCAGCACAAGGAGGGGGCAGGAGATGCGCACGCCATCGCACGAACCAGCTCTGAGTCACGGCAGCCTCCAAAGAACGAGCCAGGGCCGGGAGCGGTCCTCGGGATGAGACCATGGGTGCAAGGGACCAAGCACCAACCCCATCACACGGCACAGAAACCAGGGCGATGCCTCCCCAGGGGCGATGAGTTTCCCTGTTATCACGGTCATGTAAACCCGCTTCGTGCCGCCTCCCCCTCCGCCGGGAAGCACAGAGGGCCTTTCACGCAGCGAACTCCGGCCTCCCCACCTCCCTCCTCTTCCCCTCCTGCTCAGCTGACAGCACGCAGCTCGCTCGCCCCGAACACAGGCCCTTTCTTCGGTTGGGTTTCGGAGCCGGGATTTCTCTTGCAGCTTTCTGGACCCTTTCCAAACCCTCCAACATGGTTAGAGATGCCCCTCGCTTACGCTTCCTCCTGCATCTCCTAATTGCTTCTAATTAGTCTCCCCTCCACGGTCGCTTGCTGCAAGCTTGCTCTGCTCTCACCTACCACGTTCCCAGACCAGTCCCCCAGGGATAAACCCAGACACAGCCCAGCAAGCTGAGCTCCCTCAGCACAAATGGCGGGGAGCTCACAGGAGCATCCGCAAAAGGCTGGGATTCCCAAAATCCCTGGCTCCTGCCCTCCAGCTGGATGCTCGGCACTGACAAGCTCTGGCTGCTCAACAGGAAGGGTCCCATGGGGAGATGTCAGGTGGGATGCTGGTCCTGGCCATCAGGCAACCACGTACGGAACGGATGGAGCCACCAGGGAGAAACTGCCGGGATGAGGTGGCGGTCGGGGAACGCCTTGGTGTGCTCTGCCCAGCTCCAGCTACGCCTGCGGCTCTGCTCCCAGCCCCTGCAAAGCCCTGATAAAGATGCAGGCAAGCTGGCTGGGACTGGAAAAATGATGATATTCCAGAAAAACATCGCGTCTGAGCTCAAACGCCCAAAATCTTGTGCTAAAAAAAAAAAGCATTTAAGCTGCAATTTGGAAGTGCCCCATGGGGCATCCCGGGAACTGTGATTTGGTTTCCCTCGGGGGGCACGGCACCGTGCCCCGGGGGATGCGGCTGGCGAGGGCAGCCCGGCCGCGGGAGGAGACGCCTATGCCTGCGAGGAAGCCTCAGCACCGCTGCACGCGGGAGCCTACGGTTGCCCACCAGCTGCCCCGACGAGCAAACCGTGACCGGAGCGATGGAAAGGGAGATGGATGGATTTAGCTCAGTGCTCCAAGAAATCCCCCCTGGGGGCGACCATCTGCTCCCCTGTCTTCCCATTCCTGCAGCAAAATCCACACTGGATGGGAGATGCCAAAGCAAGCCGGAGCTGCCTCCAGCCCAGCTGCGAGCAGCCTTGCCACCGTCCATCCCTGAAATGCCGGTGGACTGGGCTGCAACGGGTTGCCAAAACCATCTAGGCATGTTCAGAGCTGCCTCTTACCCTGGATCCCTACCTCCCGCTAAAAAGATGAGCTGGGAAGCAGCACCACGGCCCGTGCACAGGAGATAGGGAAAGGCAAGGGGAAATCCAGCCAGAGCCAGAGCTTCCCCACCGACGCCAAGCCCTCTGCTCTAACCCAGAGCTGGAGGTGGGTTTTGCTACTCACAGAAACACAAGCCTGGGATTTGCTGCTCTCCTCATCATCCCAAAGCTGCTCCCCAGCACACCCCAAAGCCGAGGGATGGGTGGTGGGGGTGAGATGCAGGACAAGCGCCGGTCCCAGGCTGCCCACCCTGAGGGATAACGTTGCACTTCCCAGCGACACAGGGCTGCTCCTCCTTTTTGGCTTGGGGACAGAGCCTGTCAGAGCAGCCAGCTCTGACGCTCAAAAATCAGGCAAAGCCTTTGGAGGCTGGAAAACACAAGGGCCTGGGTTAATTCCCTTAATTCCCGCTGCCAGCTGCTGCAGGAGACCTTGGGATCAACACAGGAGATTGCCGAGGGACCTTCAATGGGCACAAGCTGCTACCTCACCTGCCTCGGAGGATACAGATACAAGAGGAAAGGCCACGGAGGAGCTGGGATGGGATGGGATGGATGCCCTGCATCTCCGTGCCACAAGGAAGCGCTGCTCAGGAATGTGCTGGAAACACTGGGACAACACTGTGAAGGTCAGGACGCTGAGGACCAGGTTTCGGGCATGCTGAGTGCCCCCAAGTCTGAGCTGACATCTTTGGAGACCCACCACCCAAGCAAGGTCTGTGCATGTCCTGGCTGCCTCTGATCTCTGACCTTCTGCGGGATGCTTTTGAGCTCTCCAAATCCAGAAGGACGGCAGAGGGACAAAGCTTCTCCAGCATCCAGTCTGGCTACTCTAAGTCTGTCCACATGGCTCAGAAACACTGCAAGGCTTCCGTAAAGAAACTCTTGCCCATCCAGATCATCGCACCCATCCCCCCTCTCCCCATAGAAAAAGAGAACTCAAACTCTACCAAACCAATGAGCCTGCAAAGAAAGTGGGGGGAAAAAAACAGCCCTGCTCTTGGGAAAAGCGTGGTGGCACGTGAAGCTACGACCGTGCTGAAGGGGAACACCAAGCCCCAGCGAGATGTGGTACCCGTGTTGGGAGGATGGTGGTGAAAGAGGGATGAAGGCGGCAACGTGAGCCAGAAGACGCACCAGGGACGCAGCAAGCGGGCGAGCAGCTCAGGGAGAACCATCCCGAGCATCTGCCGTGGGTTCAGGGAACAGCAAAGGAGGGCAGCCCAACTCCGACGCCTTCCCAGGGCGAGGAACGGGGCAGCTCGGGGGAGCGGGTCTCTGCCCAACAAGTCCTTACCAGCGAGGAGAGACACCAGATCCACAGCTGCAAAAGCAACGGTGTTAAACTGGGTTTACACCCCGGGGGAATTCAGGCTGATCTCTCCACGCATTCACACAGGCACAGGAGCCTGGCAGCCAGTAACAAATGAATCCCAAACCACATCAGGACCGGCAGCAGAGCGATGCCTGGGGAGGTGCCCACCTCCACAGGAGCCAGCGGGAAGGAGAGTGGGCAGAGAGTGGGCAGAGAGCGGGCAGCCCCCTCCCAGGGCTCTGGTGCCCGTCCTCGGCCCTGAGAGCTGCTAACGCGCCTGTTTTCCCCTGCAATGTGAATGGTGACATCTCTCCGGCCACACAGGACCACCGCAGGACCGCTCCACGCCCCTGCACATCCTCCCAGGATGCCGCCACGGGGCAGAAAACCGAGCCCATCCCTCGGGGCTCAACCCCCAAGGGCTGAACGGGGGCAGCCTGCCGTGATGGGCCTTGGGGGGAGCGGAAGGAGCAGCCATGTGAAGCGAGGTGACATTTAAACCCAGACAGAGCTGCAGCAAAGGTGGCAGTGTTGGCATTTTTATTAAACCCACCGGTTTAATTACCAACAGCGTGGTGCTCTCCAGTGCAGACACAGCCTCCGAGTCAGCTGCCAGAGAAGAGGCGTGTGAGCATCCCTCCACCGACCCTCCTAACGAGCTGTTAAGCAATTATAATTAGCGAGCAAGGAGTCAATATTGCAAACCCCCTTCCACCGCCGCAAAAACGCAGCGCTGCCCGCCAGGGAAAAACAACACCGCGCTGCCCGCAGCGCTGCCTGCTCCACGGCAGCCGGGGGAAACCCGGGCGGCGGGTGCTCACACAGGCTGG
This sequence comes from Nipponia nippon, assembly GCF_047370975.1. NCBI lineage: Eukaryota > Metazoa > Chordata > Aves > Pelecaniformes > Threskiornithidae > Nipponia > Nipponia nippon. Next base: position 429,007 of record NW_028262291.1, on the reverse strand, counting down.
GTGACAGGAGGTGACATCGATGGGGTGGAGGAGAACGGGGCTCGTGACTGCGATGGGGATGCAGGCAGGGGTGCAGGATCAGTCCCCCGGGCAGCCCTTCCCTGCCTGCTTTGGTGGCACTTCTACCTGCCGCCGGCTGAGAAAAGGGTTTCGTTCCAGCCCCTGGGTCACTGCCTCAAGGCACAGACGCCAAGGGAACTAGAGGAGCGAGGGGATTTTTTTTTCCTGCCTCCCCCAAACCAATTCATTTCATGCTGTTTACCCACTCTGTGACATCCCTCTCAGCCAGCACAATGGAAATCAATGCCGAATCGCTCAGGGCCAGCGATGGAGCTGCCATGAGACCACTCAAGCTGACAGACACCCTCCAGGAGAGGCAGCCCCGACATTTCCACGCTCAACTCAGGGTCCCGAATCCCTCCTGTGCACTGGCAGCACCCAGATCTGCCCCATTTTCCCCCAGCTCGCACCTCACCGCACATCCCTTGCCCTCCATCTCCTCCAGCATTGTTTCATTTTGCCCCAGCTCCAAGCCGTGCTGGAGCGGCTCCGGCCGGACCATGCACCCGTCCCCCCGCCCTGCCCATTTCGATGGGGACGATGCTCCCTCACGGCCCTCGGCACGAAGGTTTCGCTTCCCGGGACACAGCCTCCGGAGAAGGCTACTCGTAGCCTGTGATGCGCTGGGAATCAGGCAGAATTTATTTCAGTCTAAAAGTATTTCAGCCCCCGACCTCCACGCTGCCCTGCAGACAGCCTGTGGGGTTCACCATTTCACCTGCCAGCTCTCCAACCTGTTTCAGCCAGCGTCTGGTTTATCTCCACCAGCCCCAGGTGCTTTTAACCTTTTCCTTTGCTTTAATTTGGCAGCGAATTCGGCTGAGCTCTACCCCTCTGCGGGGACCATCCGTTCCCCAAAATCCGCCTGCGCATCACACTTGTGCGGTCCTGCCGGTCAGCAGCCGGCTCCCACCTGTCTCCTCGCCCAGCCGAAATCCCTCAGTCCTGCCATTGCCAAGGCAACCAGCCACCGATACCTCGATACCTCGGGGCGGCTGCTCATCTCCTCCCAAAGAGCAGCTCTGGAGAGGCTCAGCCGTGGCACAGTGCCGGGACGGGATGGAGGGGAGACGCACAGCGGTGCTGGGAAGGATAAAGCTCCCCAAACACCAACACAAAGAGCTCCTGGTGCTTGGGAAAAGCCCGTACCGCAGGGTGTGGAAAGTGGTTTGCCCCTCCCGAGCATCTCCAGACAGACAGCAGCTACGCCTTCCGAGCAGAACGTTTTCCTAATAAAAAGCCAACATTCCCGTGCCAGCCCTCGCAGCCATCACCTCCAGGCCAGGGGAAGCTGAACGCGATGGCAGCGGTCAAGACGGGTGTCACCCGCCAAGACACCCATATGGGTAACCCGCAGCACCTCCCAGCACAGCCATGGCCACCCAAGCACCCACTGCCAGAGCGGTGCCATGCCCGGTGCTGCCCTGGGCTCGGAGGGCATCGAGCCGGCCGGCTGTGGGACAGGGCTCCCCTGCATCGCGCCGCCGCGGCCAGTCCCGGCACGCCAGGGCCCACCTGCTCCTCGCCCCCCCTCCGCCGCCGCGCTCCCTCAATCGCCTCTTTGATGCCGAAGCCGGCGGCACAGAGAGGGCTGTGACCATGGCCGCGCAGCTGGCGCCTGCTGGGGATGCGCTTGCCACCCCGCATCCCTCCGAGCCCGGCGGACGCAGGCAGCGGGCAAAGGTCCCCGCCACGCCAAATCCCCCGGGATGCCGTGCTGGATGAGCAGAGCTACGGGTCCTCCGATGCCCTCCCTGGGATTCTCCGAAGGCTGCTCAACTCCACCACGGCACGGCGAGGCTGGAGAAGCGCTGTGCGCCTGAGGGGCCTGCCGCCCCAGCACTTGGCCAGCCAGGCTTTCCGGAGGCCCTTCCAAACAGATCCGCCTCTCTCCCAGACACAGAGGAGGCAACCAGCGACCCCGGCTCACTGCAGAGCACCAACAGCTCCGCCGTGAAAGGAGACTTCAATAGAACAGGAAAACAGCGCAGGAAATTAATTGACAGCAAATGTCCACATTAAAGGGAATGGGGAATATTTTTTATCAGGGTGTTTTATGTCTTTTTTTTTTTATGTTTTTAAAAGGACTTCAGCTGCCAGGACTTGGAAGAGCCTCCATGGCTGAGGAGCGATGAAGGGACAGAGCGCTTTGCTCTCTTCTTCTGCCGTCACCGAGGTCCAGCGGGACCCGCTGACCCATCCCCACATGGACACGCACGTGCCGAAACCATCCCCTCTGCCCGGGGCCTGGGGTTTCTGCAGCGACCGGAGCGACAAAGGCACCCACAACATCCCTTCCCCGGGGAGGGACCGCGCAGCTCCCAGGAGGGCAGAGCAAAGGGCGAAGCATCCCTAGAAATAAACCGCGTCCAGGCTCCTGCCGTCACACGCTCGGTGCCCGAAACTCTGGGGCGTGCAGGGTGAATCCCCAGGGATCCGCTCCCACCCTCGCCCGCCCCACACCCAAGTGTTTCGGGCAGAGGCAGCAGGACCCAGGGCCGGGGTTATAAAGCCCTTTTCCCTGGGTACGGGGTCAGATCCAGGCTCCCCCCATGCCCTGCCCCACTGGTCACAGCTGTGGGCAAGAGGACCAGCTCCGGCACCGAGCCCAGCTCAGGGTCCCCACGCCGTCGCTCCAGCACGCCACAACACCAGGGACAGATGGCCGGAGCAGAGGCAGGATCAGGCTCAGGCGCCCTGCCCTGCCCCACTGCTGGGGTGCATCACAGCAAGCCCTTAGCCCCCCGACCAGCGGCGAGCAGAGCTGCAGCAACCAGCAGCGGGAGGGCAGAGTTAAGGATAAAACCAAATGGGTTACGCCAGCGTGATTTGCTTTGCTATCAAGCCCTGCCATTTCCCACCTCCCCTGGCTTCAAGGGCCTTTTTGGGGACCCCCTGGATGCCAAGGGGACTGGGCCGCAGCCGGGCTGGGGAGAGGTGCTGCTGCAGGGTGGTTCAAAGCCAGTTGTGCCTTTGAACAGCCAAATTTTTGCCTTTGAATAACCCAAAATAGGTACCTGCCAAATTTTTCCCATACTTCTCCCCCATCACCTGCCAAAAAGCCCCGAGACGCTCACAGCCCCCCCCAACCACAGGACAGGGCTCGCTTGTCCATCCACCCGCCTCCTTTTCCACCCGGCTCGCTCTCGGCAGGTCCGGCGTGGTGACAAAGAGCCGATTCAGTGGCGCACCTGAGAGGAGCAGGGCAAGGAGCCCAGGGCAAACCAGGCCACAGCCCAGCAAGGAAGACGAGGGCTGCAGGGCTTCCCGGCCGAAGAAACCCTCCCAGTGACACCAAAACCAGTCCACTCCCCTGGCTCCAAACCTCCCTTTTCGGCAGCAGGGATGGGACCAGCGTTCTCCGCACCGGGACCCCGCGCCGAGGGGGTGTCTGTCTGGGGAAAGCAGCCTTTTCTAGCAGGGACAGGAGAGCGGGGCGATGCCAAGAGAAAGAAAAGCAGTACCCAGCCTCCTCGCAAACCCCGCTGCCCTTCCTCTTCAAAGGGCTCTTTCTCATCCTCTTCCCTACCTGCTCCCGGCATCCCTGACAAAAGGAATGAAACCCACCGCTGTTTGCAGCGTTTCAGCCTCCCAATTAAAATCAAAGGATACATCACAACCGCTCTGTCCAAAAGAGATGCGCTATCCCCTGCAGCTCGGGGGAAACGCTGCTGCACGTCATCCCAGCCCTTCTCCCTGCCACCCTCCCCGCGCGCGAGGCCCCGCAGGACGGGTGCCCAGGCAGGGGCAGGCGAGGACGAGGCTCCGCAGGCAGCGGCGGGCTGAGCCGAACAAAGAGCATCCAAGCCATCGCTGCCTCTGGCTCAGCGCATGTTTGGGAGCCCTCCGGACCACGGCAGCGGGGTGCCCCCTGCTCCCGCAGGCCAGCGGCTCTTCCTCCAGACAAAGTTCAGGGGGACGCACGCAGCTGGACCCGGGCAGAGCCACGTCCCATGGGTATCAAGAAGCCCAGCTGGGTTTTCCTCCCCAGACGGCCCTGCTTTCGCCGTGAATTGGGTTTAGCATCCTCCTCGCCTCCTCCAGCACACAGCCTGCGCTCCCCCGGTCGCGAAACCTTCCTAAAACCTGGCTCCCGGCGCCGCCACGATACCCCCGCGTGCTAAATCACTGCCCCGAGGAGACGGCTGCCGGGGGAGCAGGGCCAGCCCCGCACCCCTGCTAAGAGCCAATTTAGATTTTTACTGTAATTTTTCTCCCTTCTTCCTTTTTTTTCCTTTCCACCTGGCATGCCAGCATTTCCACCCCATTGACTTGGAGCAGTTTCCAGCCGGGAGAACACCGTAATGGCCTCATTATTTCAGATGAGGAATCTGTGTGTTCAATTAGGCAGAGAAGGGTAATTATCTACTTGTAGAAGATAAGAAAAGGGGGGTTATTTTATCAGGGACTTAACACCAGCACAGTTCCCAGCCGAGTCCCTGGCTGCTCCAGCTCCACAGGCGACCGCCGGCTGGGCCGGGGGACACCGGTACCCCTGAATAATCCCCCCGCGCCTTCACCGTGCTCCTCAACGCACGCAGACCCCACCGCCGCCTCCTGGCCGGGTCCTCCCCACCTTACACCCCCCCAAGCTACCAAAAAGCCTCGTGCCCTGCACCTTCAGCCTCCAGAAAGTACATCTGCTTGGTGACACTTCATTTAATGAGTAATTAACCTTTTTTTCATACAGCCTCTGCCAGCTGACGCAAGCCAGGCAGCATCCTCAGCAGCAGGCAGACAGGTACTGGCTCACAGTGGCCACAAAAAAACCAAATCATCTCCAAATCTCAGACAGCTTTTGGTGCCCAGACCCTTGCGGTGATGCTGAAGAGCCCTGCATCCTCCCCAGCCACCTCTCCCCCTCTGGGGACAAGCGTCCCCCCATCCCTAAGGGGTCTGGGACCAGGACACACCGAGCTCCCCACAGCGGGGTCCCAGCTGGCGAGGGATCCCACAGCCATGCGGATCAGGGAGGAGAAAGGAGACACGCAAGCCAGGAGGGCACGGTGACCCCCCTCCCACTTGCTCACCCCAGCCCAGGGACACCTGCTAAGCCCTGGGGAATATTACATTAAATTAAATTAAATAAGCTCCACCACCGGCTTGGGGGAGGCCTCTGGCAAAAGCTGGGAGATAGAGGAGAGCAAACCCCATCCCCACTGCGGCGGGACCCCCATGGCCATGGGAACCAAGCTTTTCCCCCAGCACGGCACGAAGGCAGCTTCAACGCAAGCGAGGTGGAGGGGAAAACATCTCCAGGTCGCGGGGGGCTGCCCCGGAGCCCCCCTCCAGCACAGCTCTGCCTTTCAGCTCTCCCCATGGCTCAGCCCCAAACCCTTCCCTCTCCCCCCAAACTCTTGCCCCGAGCTTCTTCTTGGATATATTCTTTTTTCCTTAGATATATTTTTTATTCCTTTTTTTTTTTCTATTCCATTCAATATTTTTCCAACTAAAACGGCTCCCTGGCTCTCCCACTCCGGCTCTCTGCTGGGCTGCAGCAGCAGGACTAGGGTCCGTCGACACACGACCGAATCCCTTCCCCAGTCTCCACCCAACCCCTCTCCATCCCCACATTTCAAAAACAGGCTCAGCGGGACCTAAACTCCAGCTTTGCCGCACGTTTGCCCAGGCTTTAGGCACCAACTGGAAAATCCCAGTGCAAGGAGCAGCATCTCCGGTCCCGGACAGCAGAGAGGAGCATGATGCAGCCCAGGAGAGGTCCAGCTTCCCCTGGGGAACCACCCACCTCGCCGCACCCCAGCCAGAGAAGGTGCCCGTGCCCCCCATGGCATGGGGCAAATCCAAACCCCATCGCCAGACCAGCAGAAAACACCACTGGAGCATGGTCCTCACCTGGCACCTCCCAAGCCATGATCTGCCCGCGCCGTCCCATCCACCGCACACCCCCATCTCTCTCCCCACCTCCTGCGGACCCTCTTCTCCCCCGAAGCCATGTGCCGACCGCCGCCGGCTCGCAGCCGCCCAGCTGCGCTGCAGCCGCAGGGCTTCCCCGCTGCGAGCCGGAGCAGGGCTGTGCGTGGCCGTGCATCTCCTCGCTGCCACAGCAAACCCTACGGCCGCCCTCGGGGCGTCCTGAGGGGCAGGCTGGGATCCTGGGCACGTAGGGAGGAGGCGGGGGAGAGCGGGAATAGGCACCCATCGAGTCAGCACCCAAAAACGCACCCAGGGCAGGCGTTTGCTCGCCGGTACGCAGGCGTTGCCCTGTGCATCCTCCCTGGATGAAGCCACGGAGGAAAATCTCCTCTCACCCTCGCGCCGCTGCGTCCCGACACCCGGGGGGACCCCAATCCGCGGTTTTCCCAGCCAGCCGTCCGCAGGGCTGGCGATCCCGCCCCATCTCCCCCCCGCCCGAGGCTGCCAGTCCCGAAAGAGGAAGGATTGGGCCCTCCTTAACACCAGGATAATCGCCGGGACACGGGGCAGCCGCTCGCGGTTAGACTTCTGTAACTTGTGGCTTTTCCATTAAGCAGGACCCTGCAGCGGAGAAAAGAAAACAAGCGGCGCAGCCTCCCCGTAGCCGCTCCTTCGAGGCGATGCACAAGCAGCCTCATTTCCTGCTTCTCTTATTAGCATTATCCCAATTTCACCGTAAGGCCCAAAAATTTGCAGGATCATGCTGCTGCTATGGTCGGAAACTTTGGGTTTGCCAGCTGAGAGGCTTCCCCGGCCTCCAGAACTGCTCTGACCTGCTCAGGAAAGCCATTTCTTGCCTAAATAAGCACTAACTCTTATTTCTTTCTAATTTTTTTAGGACAAAAACCACTAGGCGAGTTCAGCCCGAACAGGAATGTTACAGCTCAAGTTTCACCCGCCAATATTTCGTGTAGTTCTGTGCCACCCCAGCAGCCCGAGGAGGTCTGCCAGGGTAAAGCCGGGAGCAATTAACCACAAAGCTGAACCGCAGGGCGAGAGCCAGCACCTGCCCCTCCGGATCGGCCGGGCCGGAGCATCCCGGGTCGCAGCATCCCGGGTCGCATCCCCAGGCGTTAGCCGAGGGCTGGAGGAGGAAGGATTTTTTTTTTCCGCTGGAGAAGCACAGGCTGAGAAAGTGTCGGGAAAGGATGGGAGCGTTGGGTTTGCCCTTCCAGGCAGCGACGAGTGGCTATAAATGGCCTTCTTTGTCACCGCGGCCAAAGCGGCGGGCGGAAAAATGAGGACGGAGCCGCTCGAGGCGGGGAATGACGAACCCCGACCGGTTCGGGGGTCCCTCCCGGGCCTCCTCCGGCCCCCCCGGCCCCTGGAGGGAGGGAGCGAGGCCGGGGCGCGGTGCCGAGGCGGGGTCTCGCTCTCCCCGCGCCCCCGGGGCGCTGCGGGAGGGAAGCCCCCGCCGGGCCGGGGGATGCTCCGGGAGCCCCGCGCGGTGGGGGGCACCCACCGCCCTTTGCGGGGACCCCCAAACCCCACCGAGGCCTCGCACCGCGGGGAGATGGGGGACGGGGCCCCCCCGGTGCTGTCCCCGGTCGGAGGGGGGCCGCCCGCCTCCCCCCCCCCCAGTTACCTCTGCCGTAGGCGAAGGGGAGGCGCAGGGCGCGGCCCTGGCGCACCAGGCTGATGTGGAGGTAGGTGAACCAGACGGCGAAGGTGAGCAGCACCAGCAGCAGCAGCAGCTTCAGCTGCTTCCGGAGCTTCTTCACCGGGAGCCGCGGCATCCTGCCGCCCGCATCGCCCCCGCCGCCGCCGGCCTAGCCCCGGCCCATCGGGCCCCCCGCCCGGCCCAGCCCGCTCGTTACGGGCCGGCTGCGAGGGCAGCGGGGCGGCGGCGCGGCTCGGCGCGGTGACCCCCGGCCGCCCGGTGCATCGCCGCCGCCCCGTCGCGCCGGCACCCGCGGGTGGGGAATGAATGAGCGGGGCCGCGGCGGGCGGGGGGTGCTGCGAACGGCCACGCCCCCTCAGCCCGAGCGACGGCACCGCGCGCCAATCGAGAGACGCCCGGCGCGGGCTCGCCGCCAATGGGCGCCCCGCGGGGGAGGAGCCGGCGGAGGCGCCGCGCGTCTCCACGCCAACGGGCCGGCATCCCCGCGAGGCGCCGCGGGCGAGGCCATGCGGGGCGCGGGGGGGGACACCGTGTCCCCGTTCCGTCCCCGTCCCTGTCCCTGCGCGGCGGGAGGGCGGCGCGGCGGTGGGGCGGGAGAAGCAGGTCTCTCCGTGCCGCGGAGCCCGGCGGAGCCGGCAGGACGGGTGACGCGGACCTCGGCGGGGCCGCCCGCCGACCTCCCCCCCCCCCCGCGGCGAGGATGGTACGTTCCCGCGCGGCCGCGGCAGGGGGCTGCGGGGCCCGGTCCGGTCCGCGGCGGGGGCGGATCCCCCCTCACCGGTGCGAGGGTCCCCCGCTCCCCCCTCACGGGATGCAGGCATCCCGGGGGACGGGTGCAGGGATCGCCGGATTCCCCCCTGCTGGGTGCAGGGATCCCACGGGGGCGGGTGCTGGGATCCCCCCGATCCCCCTTTACTGGGTACAGGGATCCCATGGGGGCTGGGATCCCCCTCGCTGGGTGCAGAGATCCCATAGGGGCGGGTGCTGGGATGCCCCTGATTCCCACTTGCTGGGTGCAGGGATCCCATGGGGGCTCAGATCCCCAGGATCCTCTATGCTGGGTACAGGGATCCCCAGGATCCCGCTCGCTGGGTGCAGAGATCCCATGGGAGCTGGGATCCCCAGGATCCCCCTCGCTGGGTGCAGGGACCCCTGGAGCCAAGGCCGCCTCTGCCGGCGGGGCCGCCTGGAGGCGCGAGGGCCGTAGCTCGCCCTGTGCAAAGCCTAACGGTAATTAACAATTAATTGTGACTTAATTACGCCGGCAGCGACCACGGCCCCGCCGCCGGAGGGTTACGGACCGCGCCGCCTCGGAGGAGCCGCTCGCCAGGGCCGCCCCTGGGGGCCACGGCCCTGCGCCCCCGGGCCACCCGTGCTCAGCCGGGCTGAGACCGGCCACAGCTCACTGCAGCCCTGCACGGCTGGTTCTTCCCTCCGCAGCGCGGTGGCGAAACCATCGGGGTTTGTTTTGGTTTGGGTTTTTTTTTTTTACCCCTTTCCCGCTCCCCAGTTGAGGCAGCAGCTCCTCCTTGCTGCAGCCTGGGGCTGGGACACAAACACGGAGAAATCAGTTATTAGAGAAAAAAAATGTATTTGCAGCTGGGAAAACTAGAGGGCACCAGTGCCCTGGTCTGCGTTGCCCTGCGCTCAGCTCCCTTACGGATGCGGCAGGTTAATTAGCTCGTAATTAAGCCCAATTTAGACAAACAAGCGGGGAAAGTGGCAGAGCTGGAAGCTGGGTCCTGGTTAGGAAGCAAAGTCCCCCCGAGCCCCACCACCGGCTGGGGCGGCCGGGGGCTTGCAGAGCTGCCCGGCCAGGAGGAGGAGGAGGAGGAGGCTGGGATGAAGGGGATCTCTGCACAAGGCTCTCCCAACGGATGCGGAAGATGGGCATCCGCGTAAATTAAGCCCTTATTCCCCCCATTTTTTGCACCTCCCCAGCAAAGGGAGCGGGAGGCCGCGGCCAGGGCACGGCTGTTTGCACAGCCTTCGGCCAGGGGACCGAAGTTCAGCCTCTGTCCACGCTCCAGCGGCCCTGTGGGGGCCCGGGAGGTCTGGGCACGCCGGTGGGATGTCCCCAAAAATTTGTGACTGGCCTGTGCCGACCAAGGAGACAGGCTGGGATGCAAAGTGCAGAATTACAAAAGCAAATACTCGTGCACAGGAGGAGCTGGGGCGCCCAAATGCGCCCTTGCATGGGGTTCTCACACCCTTGGGCGGTTGCTGCTCCCTTAATGCTTCAGTCGTTCAGGTACCGGACGACTTGGCTAATCACTAGCACCCATGCTACCAATTCCTAATCAGAGCCAAGTTTTGCAAAGCAGCTCCAGTTTTGCAGCATTCTTGCTGCTTGTCTACCGATCCAGATGGCCCGGGAGCCAGTCTTGCCAGAGTTACCGCTCTGATGCCAGGCAACGCTGGAAGGGTTTCAAAGCCGTGTCAGAGGGGCTCGGAGGCTGGCGTTATCGTGGCTGTCCCAGGATATCCTTTATTGTTCGTGGACAGTTTGAAGCTTCTGAGAAGCAAAGTCCTTCTTTCCAGGGCCGGGCTGTCCTTTAGTTTGTCTTATTTAAGCATGAACAATCCCAGAGTTGCCAGTAAAATTTTATTACCTCCTTATATTACAGTGTGTAATGTGAATTAAGACATATTAACAAAGTTAATACACTGTCACGCTATAAAGACTGGTACAATAGTTAGGGCAGGGAATTTTCGTAAGGGAGATGGTGCCCTCGGGGATCGCAGGGAGCCGCCACGGGGCTTTTCACGGGGCTTTTCACGGGTCCCAAAGGACGTCCCCGACAAGTGGCACCTTCTGGCCTCACCCCATCTTTATGGGGGACGGAGTCGGAGCCAGGCTTGGGTCCCTTTGCAAGAGCGGAGTTTGCTCCTGGCCGCTTGGACCCAGTAAAGGGCTGCCTTAGAGGCGACAGAGGCAGAGGGGACGAGCTCAGAGCCAGCCGCAGCCCGTCCCGGGGCTGCTCAAAGCCACTCTCCCCCTAGGCAGCGGGATCTGGGGATTTCACAAGCAGGAACAAGCCGGAGCCCTTCGCACGACATCCCGCCTCCCGCCCCAGCCATGCACTCAGCCCTGCCTTGACGAGGTTTCTGGGAAGAATCCCCCCCTTCGAAAAATCAGGGAGTGGCGATCCGCACCGTGCCAAAGGGATGATAATCCCGGCCAGGGCTTCCGCCGCCAAAAGCCTTTCTCCTCGGTGCAGCCAGGCATTTTAGGGGCCGGGAAGTTGGATCCCGCCAGGCTCGACCGCTGGCACGCGCTGAAAGTCCAAACTGCCGGCAGCGGGGAGCTGGGGTTCGGGGCTGAAAGCAGGGAGGGAAGGGGGGTTCCCAGTGCCGTGCGGCGGGCACCTCATCCAGGGCTTCTTCAGCAAGCACCCTGAAACGCTCGCGGTTGGGCCACCCTGCGAGAGGACAAAGAAACAGACAAGGAAAGGGACAAGGAAAGGGACAAGGAAAGGGACAAGGAAAGAAGGGGGCAATGAAGGGGGAAAGAACAGGGTAAAGAAAGAAGGGGGAAACAATGAGGCAAAGAAGGGAACAAAGAAAAAGAAGGCAAAAAGGGGGACAAAGAAAGAAGGGGGAAAGAAGGGGTGTCGTGGTTTAACCCCGGCCGGCACTAAGCCCCCCCAGCCGCTCGCTCCACTCCGGTGGGATGGGGGAGAGAATTGGAAGGGTAAAAGTGAGAAAACTCGTGGGCTGAGATAAAGACAGTTTAATGGGTAAAGCAAAAGCCGCGCATGCAAGCAAGGTAAAGCAAAAGCCGCGCATGCAAGCAAAGCAAAGCAAAGCAAAGCAAGGAATTCATTCGCTCCTTCCCCTCGGCAGGCAGGTGCTCAGCCATCCCCAGGAAAGCAGGGCTCCATCACGGTTACTTGGGGAGACAAACGCCATCGCTCCGAATGTCCCCCCCTTCCTCCTTCTTCCCCAGCTTTACACGCCGAGCATGGCGCCATACGGTGTGGGACAGCCCTGGGGGCAGCTGTCGCGGCCGTGTCCCCTCCCAGCTCCTCGCGCCCCCAGCCTGCTCGCTGCCGCGGTGGGGGGAGAGGCAGAAATGGCCTGGACTCTGTGTCAGCACTGCTCAGCAGGAACGAAAACACCCTGTGTTATCAGCACTCTCTCCGGCACAAATCCGAAACACAGCCCCACACTGGCTACTAGGAAGAAAATTACCTCAGCCAAAACGAGCACGTTCTCCACCCCTTATTCCACACCATTTACGTCACGCTCAGGTCCCACACTATCCAATGCATCCTCATTACCCACCCCCCCCCTTCCCATCCTCTGATACAATACGCAGATCTCGTTCCCCAAATCTATGGGCCTGTAAAGTGTCTGTAAAATGTCCACCCATGCCCACCGAGCTCATTTAGTCCCGACTCTGGGCTCCGTCAGTGACGGTGGTGGCTCAGGCGCTGTGCTGGGTGGTTACTGGGCACCAAAGCCAGCTCACCTCGGGTCACCGCTGCGCTTGCACTGCTTCTTGTAAGGCTTCTCCTCCATTGGTTCAGGTGGTTCCTGCTATAGTAATTCCCATAACATCCAACTCAAATAACGAGTTACAACAATTTAAAGGTATTTCCATTACAATCTCCACCCCTGGCCCCTTTGGACCAGACCATCGGGTTTAACGTTGCAATGAACTCCTCCCCTTGTCCCTGCTCCAGCTGGGACTTATCCACAGACTGCAGTCCCTTAGGGGTGTATCTGCTCCAAGTGGAGCCTTATCGATGCGCCACAGTCTCTCCAGGGCTATACTTGCTGTGGCACAGACTTATCCACAGCCACAGACGCTTCGGGGTGTCCTGCTCCCGCGTGGACTCATCCACAGGTGACAGTCCCTGCGTCTCGAGTTCCCGCTGGAGTCCCAGCCTGGCTGGTACAGCAGCACAGACACCGCGGCGATGCCCTGGCCATCTGCCAGCCCAGGCGCATCGCCACGGCTGTTATCACAATGTTCCCAGGCACAGCAGAGTGAGACGATAAGCAGCACAGCAGTCCAGCAAGCAGCGAAAGCAAAAAGCGGCCACTAACGAGCACTGGACTCTAATATACAGTGAGGCAAGCAAGCCCCGTGGCCAGCACAGAAGCCTGCCGACTAACAGCTACACAGCAATAACGGCTATAAATTCAATCTAGCGCATTTCAGTCAAACCTGTCGTTACCTCGAACCCTTCGAGCCCCACGTTGGGCGCCAAGAAGGACTGGCATGGGTTAACTGCGCCGGCGGCTCAGCCCCAGCCAGCCGCTCGCTCGCTCCCCTGCGCTGGGATGGGGGAGAGAATCGGGAGGGTAGAAGTGAGGCACTCGTGGGTTGAGGTAAAGACAGGGTCACAGGCAAAGCCAAAGCTGCGCAGGCAAGCAGGGCAAGGCAAGGAATTTGCCGCTTCCCACAGGCGGGCAGGTGCTCGGCCATCCCCAGGAAAGCGGGGCTGCGTCGCTGCTGGGGAAGCCAGGCGCCATCGCTCCGAACGTCCCCCGGTTTCACACGTCGTGCGGCGTGGGACACCCCTGGGGTCACTGGGGTCATTGGGGCCAGTGGGGCCCCCCGTGCCCCCTCCGGCCCCCCTCGGGCCCCCGTGCCCCCAGCCGCTCGCTGGCGGGGCGGGAGGCGGACGAGGCCCCGACGCCCCGCCATCGCCGCCCGCCGGTAACCAGCGCGCCCCGCGTTGCCGGCGCCGCTCCCAGCTCGCACCCCGGCCGCAGCCCCCTGCCAGCTCCCCTGGAGCGGTTCAAGCCCGTCCCGGCCAAAGCCGGCCCCGGGGCAGCGGCGGGGGGTCCCTCCCCGGCGAGGGGTGCCCGGCCCCGCCCCGTCCCGTCCCATCCTCGGTCTCGGGTAAACGAAACCGCCGCCGGCCGCCCGCCTGCCCCGGCGCCGCCCCGCCGCAGCCCCAGCCCCAGCCCCAGCCCCGGCGCCAGCCCGCGAGCATGGAGCGGCCGCTGGGCCAGCGGCTGCCGCCCTACGAGCAGCTGCCCGAGGGGCTGGACATGGAGCGGCTGCCGCCGAGCGCCGTCGTGTCGGTGGAGCCGCCGCCGCCGCCCCCGCCCCGCGACCACCTGGCCTGGTCCCTCTGCACCGCGCTCTACGCCAACGTCTGCTGCCTGGGCTTCATGGCGCTCGTCTTCTCCGTGAAGGTGCGGGGGGCCGGCGGCGGGCGGCGGGAGGGCGGCCCCGGGGACCCCACTGAGCCCCCACCCCGGCGTGCCCCATGGGCCCCACGGAGCCCCCAAAGGCAGGGAGCCCTGTCGACCCCACCCCGGGGTGCCCCAGGGACCCCACGGAGCCCCCATGGAGCCCGCAGAGTCCCCGACCTCATGGAGCCCCCAAAGGCAGGGAGCTCTGTGAACCCCACCCCGGGGTGCCCCAGGGACCCCACAGAGCCCCCATGGACCCCACTGAGCCCCCAACCTCGGGGTGCCCCATGGGCCCCACTGAGCCCCCATGGAGCCCACAGAGACCCCCCCAGCTCAGGGAGACCCATGGACCCCCCAGAGCCCCAACCCTGGGGTGCCCAAAGCACCCCCCGGAGCCCCTAAGGCAGGAGCCCCAAGCCCAGGTAGCACCATGGACCCCACAGAGCCCCCAACCCGAGGGTGCCCCATGGACCCCGCAAAGCCCCCGCTCCATGCACCCCTGCGCCCCCCGAGCCCTGGGCCTGGCTGGAAGCTCTGCAGAAGGCAGGGGCCGGGGCGGGGGGGCGGCCGGCACCCCAGGGTACTCCTGCTGTTACGGGGGGAGCTCAGCCCAGTGCGGCAGCTGGGGCTTGCGCAGCCCTGCCAGCACCCCTCCCACCCGGCTGCAGCCCGGAGCCCCCCGGGCGTCCCCCTCCACTGGCTCCCCAGCCCCACTGACTCCCCTCTGCCTCTCCCCAGTCCAGGGACCGCAAAGTCCTCGGCGACTACAGCGGGGCGCTCAGCTACGGCTCCACCGCCAAGTACCTGAACATCACCGCCCTGCTGCTCAACATCTTCCTCGTCATCCTCATCATCGCCCTGATCGCTAGCGGCACCATCGCCGCGGTGAACCTCTTCCACAGCCAGCAGGAGCCTCACTCCTTCCTCGGCCCCACTTAGCCCTTCCCGGGCTCCACAGGCAGAGCATCCCCCCCCACGTCTGCTAGGAGCCCCCGCCACCCCTCGGAGCGGGGGGATGTCCTCCATGCGCCCCCCCGGAGCCCGCTGGGGTCCTGTCCCGCTTTCCTCACTGCTCAAAGCCCCTATGGAGCCCTCTCTGATGGCCGCCCTCGTTGGCCTGCCTGGAGGTGCCTGAAACACCTCTCCTCTGGCAGGAGCTGAGCACCCAAAAACTGGCTGTAGCAAAGGGAGAGAGCGTGCTTTTCTGCTTGCCGCTTCGCTCTGATTTTGTAGCCTCAAGTGCCTCTAAGAATAATCCTAAGGAGAAGCACCTGGTTCGGAGAAAACCTGGTTCAAATAAAGGTTTCTTTCACTTTTGCCCCCGGCTCAGTTTCGTTTTGGCAGGGGGTGGTTCGGGTCCCCCCCCAGCTTGGCTGCCTGAGAAACGGTGCCCGCCCTCGGGACGCACCTGGAGAGGGAAATTGTCCTGGGGCACGGAGCATCACAGAGGTGATACTCAAGGATGCGCCAGGCTCGGTGAGCCCGGGTACTCGTGGGGAAGAGGCACCCGTACGGGATGCAAAGCGGTTGTAAGGCTCACCCCGAGGATGCGGGCAGCACCTCATCTTCGCCGGAGTGTCACCAGGAGCACCCCGATCCTCGCCGACCCTCGGGAGGGGGGTAGGAGCTTGATTTGGGGGGGAGGCTGTGCAAAGGGCTTGAGCACGATGAGCTCGAGCATGACTCCCTGCAGCCATGCGCGGGGCAGCGGAAGCCGGGAGAGGCTTCCAGAGGGAACGGGAAGCTGGGGGCGGCGTGGCTCCATCCCAACTCGCCTTGCTGCAGGAGAGAGCTGTACAACTCAGCCCGGAGGGCTGGGGCGGCGCTGGGACCACCGGGCGATGGGGATGCCAGCCAGGCAGGGCTGCTTTTGGGGCAAAGCAAGACGGCGACCCCTCTCTCCTCCCCTCCCGAGCTTTTCCAGCATCAAGCCTTAGGCCAGCCACCCCCGCCACCTGGATGTAAGGCGGGCTGGGAAGCGGGCAGCAACCCTCGCGCCTCCAGGGCTGCCGGCACATGGCACTCGGCTGCCCGGCTTTGGCAGTGTCCGAAGTGACCCGGGCAAGACCCCGCGAAAAATCCTGGCTGAGGTCCCTCTGGCAGAGCTTCAAGTATGTGGTTGGCCTGGCTTCCCCTTTCCCCAGCCCGCTGGAAGCCTTTGCGCTCCTCACCCTCAGCAGGCTCAGGTCCTCAGGACTGGGGCCCCGAGAGGATGGGAAAAAAAGCCTTTTTTTTTTTATTCCTCTTCCCAGGAACATAAGGCTCCTGCCAAGAAGCTGCGCTTATGACTAAGATGTCAGAAATCCCGCCCGCAAAACACAACGGTTATTTGTTGCAGGATCCCTGGCACCAGCCTCCCAGTGAATCACATATTCCTCTGCTTCTTCCCGTAAGAGCAAACAAGCACGTGCTCCCGGTTGCAAGCAGAGCTGCCCACCTGGCTCGGCGGCCACCGACATGCCCGCCAGCAGCACGACTCTGTCCCAGCCGAAACCCGCACAGGGGGGCTTTGAAAACGGGGAGAGCAAAGTCCTTTTTCTGGGGTAAATGGACTGGGTCCGGCGGCTGCCGCCGCGCCGTGGGGAGGAGCAGGGCAGCGGTGCTCGGAGGAGGAGAACAGCCTGTTCGTGCTCTCACGGAAATTGCTTCAGGCTTTTGGCAAGCAGCCACCGAGCCCTTGAACCTTCCGGCCACGCTGCCAGAATTGAGCGCCGAGCGAGCGGCAGGACCCGCGCCAGCCCTCGGCGAGCCATCTAACCCAGCGAGCCGCTCTCAACGCAGCCAAACAAGCCTCCCGCAAACCTCAGGGTCCCGCATTCGCCTCGCAGACCCTTCCCTCCAGGCGTGCAAAAGCCACCGGCTGCCCTGGTGTTTCGCTTTCCTGCACCCTCCCTCCGGCACATGCCCCAAAAGCCGTCACCCACCGCGTCCCCCTAACTCTGCCCGGCCTCGCTCATGAGCATCCCCGGGGACCGAACCAGCTCCCCAGGGGCCGGGGGCGTGCAGGGGAGCGGGGCCGGGCAGAGGCACCCGGCCGGCAGCAGCAACATGGGCCGAACTTTCGTCTCTCTGCTTTCTAGTATCTCGTTTGTTCAGGTGCACGGGCAAATAAATTAAGAAGCTGGAAACACAGGCAGGGAGGTGGGAATTTCTGTGGGTGGTTGGTGCTGAGCTCAGGCGGGTGAGACACCAGCTGTAATTCCGCTTGTGCCGGGGGCGGTGGGAAACGGGATCCCTAAACGGACACTCGGAAACGATGGACAAGGAACAACCTGGCTGCACTCGGTCCTTGCGGCTGCCGGTTGCCCCAGGCCGGCATCCCAACACCGCGGGTCCCCTCGCCTCCGCACGAGCTGGAGAAGCAGGCGGTGCCCCATGGAGGGACCCCAGCACCCCAAAACGGGGAAACCCCCGCCGGGCTCCCGCAAGCAGCTTTTTCTGCGGTGCCACGCAACGGGCATTGGGGCTGGACTGCGAACACTCCCCTGAAATCCCCGGCGAGCCCTCCTCCATCCACCCCTTGCCCATCCCTGCCAGCCTCCCCGCTTCCCGCAGCAGTTCCTTAATTGTCACCACGACCTAACAACCTCGGTAACCTCAAGGCATGGCCAACAGAGAAATAGCCGAGGAAAAGAAAACAAAACTGGTCTTTGGCTTCCTGTGGGTGCCGGGCAAGTGGCGCCGGGGCCAGGACTTTCAGATCTACACCCAAATTAGCGGGGTGGCCAGAAAACCCGCGCCGCAGCGAGCGCAGGTGATGAACGCTTCTGCCCTCCTCCTGGCACAAACCCTCCCCTCTTCCTGAGCGGGGAAAAACCCATTTCTCAAAAAAAGTATCAGGGCTGTGTTTCACTAGTCAGCCTCTCACTCGGCCTCCGGGAGCTGGCCACCGAGCAGGACGGATGCTGATGTTTCCAAAACCCACATAGTTTGTAGCTCCGTGCCTTGCTGGTTTTTTTGGTTCAGATGGTTTTTACCTCCCTGCTGCTTTCTTGAAGCTTTCTTCTTTTTCTGCCCCTCAACCTTCTTTTGGCAGCCACAAGACCTCTTCACGGCTGCAAGCCCTCATCATGGCTGGCGAAACCAAAGGGAGGAGAAACCCCTGGGAACCCAACATGCAAACCCAGCGGTTGGGTGGCCCCTGCTGCTGGCTTTAGCCTCCGCGGATGGGGATCGAGCCCTCGGCACTGGTTTGCAGCTGGGGAGGGGGTTTCGGGGGGGCTGGTGGCTGCCCCTCCACCGGTGGCATGTCCCCGCTGTCCTCCCGTGCCACATGTCCCCACTGTGACTGAGTAACCTGACTTGCCCAGGGCAGAAATCGCTTATCAGTGCAAGAGGGCAAAAAGCAAAGAGGAATAGGCAAGGCATCGGCCCCGTGGCATCGCCCGACCCGCGGGGACCCCTGCCCACCTGCCCCCCAGACCATGCCAGGGGCTATGGCTCTCCCCTCCGCCTGGCCCTAAGCCCCCAGCCCGCCCGGGGAGCCCACCCCACCCCGCGGCCCATCCCCGAGAGCGCCGCTGTGCCCGCCCCGGTGCCCTGCATGATGTCAGGCGGGGTGGCCCCACCCTGGCAAACCATTCCCCTCGCCTGTGACTAGCCCAGGCACCTGTGCCTCTGCTCCTTGCCAGCGTCGGGCTGCCATGGAGAACTTCCCCCACGTCGTCAGCATCAACATGCAGCCCTACGGCCAGAACGGGGCAGGATCCCCGGCCACCGCCTTTGGCCCCACCATCACCTCTTTTGTTCAGCCGGAGCCCGTCCCCGCTCCCCGGGACTTTGTGCTCTGGTCCTTCTTCAACGCCATGTTCTGCAACCCCCTCTGCCTGGGCTTCGTCGCACTCGTCTTCTCCATCAAGGTGAGGGGAAAGTCACTCCCATCCCACCACCCCCTGCCTGGCTCAGGGCTCCTGCCTGCTGCCTGCCCCCATGCCAGGGCTCCCTAATCCCGTCTCTTCCTGTCCCATCTTGTCCCACCCCATCTCACCCTGTCCCATCTTGTCCCACCCTGCCCCAAACCGCCCCATCCCCACCTCGCTCCCCATCCTCCCCCCCGCGCCCTCCTGCCGCATCCAGCCCCACCACGCTGCTCCGCACCCAACGTCCCCGGCAAAGCTACCGTTCGAGGGCGGCCCGTCCTCCTTCGGTGCTTTGGGAAAGGAGGACCCGGGCAGCATGGCGGGTCCGGCTCTGCTCCCGCAGACTCGAGCGAGGCCCAAACCGTCTCCCGCCGGGGGGATAAGGCAGGCAGCCGGCTCCTGGCTCCCTTCCGCGGCGCTCCCGAAACCACCATGAGGCTTCGCCCCTACCCGAGATAAGAAATGGCTGCTCCCTGCGCACTTCTCCTTTATTACCTTGAAAGCGAATCATTTTAAATGGGCGACCTGATAACCGTAGAGCGGTGCGTGTCAGTATCTGCCGGCACCGTGAGAAGCGCCGTGTGGGCGCTGTCGTGTGGGCACTCCCGACCGGAGCCCCCTCTTCTGCCCAGCTCTCCCCCTCCTGCCCCTGCCCCCCAAGAGGACTGCGCAGCGCGTTGCCAAGCGTAATGGCTTTTAATAAGCCATTAAGAAAGCACTTCCAGGCTGCCGCGAGCTCCCTTTCCCCCACGTCGGGGTGGGTTTCTTGGGGTTGCGGCAGAGCCCAGTGGATCCCGGTGCCAGGCTTCGGCCAGGCCAGCTGCTCAGTGGCGCGGGAGACCGGGATGTCCCCTCAGCCCATCGCTGCCGCCACCGCCTCTGGCTCGTGCTGTTTCACTGCCCATCTCCCTCTCCCAATCCACAGTCCAGAGATAGGAAAATCGCCCGGGATCCGGGAGCTGCCGACAGCTACGGGAGGACAGCCAAGCATCTGAACATCGCGGCATGCTGCCTGGGCATCGTGGGTACCATCATCTGTATCGTGCTGCTGGTTCTGTACTACAACAGCTTGCAGGCAGGCAGCCGCCGCTAACCCCATCCCACCGAGGAGCAGCAGCACCAGGGCCTCCTTTTTTCCTTCCCCTCCGCCCCGCTCATCCGAAACCCACCTGCCTCGCTCGTGGGGGAGCCGTGCGGCCCCTGTGGCACCTTCCTCCCCACTCCCACTGGGCAAGGTGTCCTCAGGCACCCTCCTGGTGCACCCTGACTGAGACAACGCTCTTCAGCACGAGCCCATGGGGTGAGCTCACAGCAAATAAAGCTCCTTCCCCACCCTTCTCCTTGGAAATGTCACGCTTTCGGGTTTTGGGAGGCGTTATTCCTCCCAGGCATCCCCACCTCGGGGGGCCGGGGCTACCCCGTAACCGAGCGGAGCGGGGAGGCAGGGCTGAGGGAGGAAGAGCAGCAGGAAAGGGGCTTGGAAAGGAGTGCCGTGTTGGTGCTGTTCGTTAAATATAAACACACGCGCCCTCCCTGGGCTTCTGGGGCATTTCGAGATGCCGCACATGCCTCCGGGACCAATTTCTGTGCTTCCTCCTGCCCGCGTTATCTACCGCCCCAGGCGGAGATGGCCGCGGCGGGGAGGGGGACCGCCGGGCTCCGCAGCCGCTGCCGGGGCACCAGGGCTCCGCGGGGGAGCTGGGGGGTCCCACCGCTCCCTGCGCCCGCCCGCCCCTCATCTCGGCACCCTGAACCCATCCGCCAAGCCCGCGCCCGTCCCTGCCCCGTCTCGGTGCCATCTCCCCACCCCTCGCTGCCAAAGGAGTGGCTCTCCGACGGGGAGATTTGGCTTGTGAGCCCCCGAGGTCCCCAATGTCCCCTCTGAGCCCCGAAGCTGCCCCACACTCGCCGGGGGGTACAGGGACGCGGGTGGCCGTGCTGCGGGTGGCGGTGCCGCCCGCCGAGGAGGGGCCGAGCCCCGGGGGTCCGGGGGCCCGGGGGGGGGGCCGGGGGGCCCGGGGGAGCCGGGGGGGCCGGGGGAGCCGGGGGGGCCGGAGGGGCCGGGGGGGCCCGGGGGAGCCGGGGGGGCCCGGGGGAGCCGGGGGGAGCCGGAGGGGCCGGGGGGGGCCGGGCCCGTCGGGCCGCTCCGCCCGCGCTGGGGGCCCGGGCGGGCGCTGAGGGCGGTGCGGGGCCGCCTCCGGTTCCCCGCCGCTCCGGCCCCTCGGCTCCCGGCTCGGCGCGGCCATGAAGCCCCGGCAGGCGGAGGCGGCCAGCCCGCTGCAGGCCCCCGGGCGAGGGGCGACCCCCGCCGCCGGCCCCGACGGGCAGCCCCGGGACTACGTGGTCTGGTCCCTCCTCAACGTCCTGGTGGGCTACGGGATCGCCTACCTGGGCTGCCTCTGCCTCCCCGCGCTCGTCTTCTCCATCAAGGTGAGAGCGGGGCCGGGCCGGGGACCCCCGCCCGCCGCCCCCGCTCCACTGGCCAAGCCCCGCGGGACCCCCGCCCAGCTCCTCCCGGGACCCCCCGAGCCAGCCCAGCCTGGTCCCCAGAGCCAACCCGGCCCGGGACCCCCCCGACCCCACCTCTGCACTGAGACCCCCCCCCCTCCGATGCGGGCCCCCCGCCCCAGCCCTCTCCGACACCGCCCCGGGCCCCTCCGATCCCCCCCGCCCCCCCGCCCCAGACCCCCTCCCATCCCGGGACCCCGAGGCCCGGTCTCCCATCCCAGCACCCCCCGATGCCACCCTGCCCTGGGACCCCCCGGTCCGGTCCCCCGCCGAGCCTGCCCGCCCCGAGAGCCGGGGCTGCGGGCGGGGGGGACGGGCAGTGCCCCTGTCCCGGGGCGATACCGCGTCCCTGAGGTCCCAGCACCGCGTCCCTGAGGACCCAGCACCACCTTGCGGCCACCCCCGGGCCGGGCCGGCCCCCCCGGCGGGTTCCCCCCTGCTGCCCGCCCCCCATTTGCCCCCACAGGCCCGCGACTGCAAGGTGCTGGGGGACCTGGAGGGTGCCCGGCAGCACGGTGCCCGTGCCAGGGTGTGGAACATCGTCTGCTCCGTGCTGCTGGTCCTCACTGTGGTGGCCATTGTCACCGCCATCGCCGCCAACATCATCTTCACCTGACCGCCGCATGGCCACCGACCTGCTTGCTGCCACCCCGTGGGGTGCTTCTCCTCCCCACTCCTCCTCCTCCTCCTCCCCAAATGTCCCCGTGTCCCCACTTTGGGCACACGTCGTGGCAGAAAGAGAGCGATGCCCTGTCCCCTTGCTGCCTGCAGCCCTGGGTGTCCCGGCACGGCCCCCGCATGGAAGGGGATGGGTGGGCCAGACCTCTCTTCTTCGCTTGTGCGCCTCGGCAGGGAGCCGCTGGGCTTCTCGGTGTTTAACCGAGCTGTTAGCAGGTCACTGTTGCCACAAATAAAGCTCATCCTGCCAAAGCCCCTCGCTGTCGCCTTACTCACAGTGGGGAAGAAGAGGGTCCTCACGCGTCTTCAGGACAGCCTCCTCCTCCCGCTGCTGGCTCCACGGCTCTGCCTCCATCCCCGCCGCAGCGCGGAGCGCTTCCAGCCCAGAACCCAGATAAGTTTCTTCCTAAAAGTTTAGATGTAACAGAAGAAGGAAAGAAAAAAAGCGCATGTTTTTCTGGCCATATGCACCCCATCCCACCATGCAGCCCCATCCCCTCCCACTTCCAGGGAGCCCCATAGAAGTAGCTTTTCCACATTTTGGTATTAAATTCCCATTTAACGCATCCGGCAGCCCAAACGCGCTGTGAACGAGGGGTCTTCCCAGCCAAGACCACCTGGAGGGATTGGGCTGCAGGTACTGGTGCGGGCTGGCGCAGCGAGAGACCCTGGCACCGGGGGTCTGTCTCCTGTCGGCCCCTCGGGGCAACGGTCACCTGGTTTCAAAGTCATCCCATGGCTCCATCCCGACAGTTCTCCCGGGGCGCTCGGCCTCTCCCTCCGTCACGCTGGAGCCGTCTGTGCTCCTCATCGCAGGAGGAAGGCTGGGTATAAAAAGCCCGTAGGCTCGCAAAACCAAGTTTGTTTCTCCTAGCTCCCAGCCAAGCATGTCTGATAACCACAGGCCGGGAGGGCTGTAATTTCTCGGGTTTATATATAGAGGAGACGAGGCCGTACCGTGGACAAGGACTATATAAAGGGGCTGCCCTGCCCCGCTCCCCCAGCCAGGCTGGTGGAGCAGGAGAGCCGCGGGGTGCCCCTCTCCGTGGCCATGGACACCTCCTACCCGCGGGAGGACTACCTGCCCGCGCCGGCCCACAAGCGGGAGCCGTCTCCCGCCATCGGCGCCTCCCCGCTGCCCCGCGACCACCTCGTCTGGTCCATCTTCAACACCATCTACATGAACTTCTGCTGCCTCGGCTTCGTGGCGCTCGCCTTCTCCGTCAAGGTATGGGCGCCGAGTGGGGACGGGAGGCTGAACGTTTGGGGTCAGCCGGCAGCCCTCCCCGCGCTGATGCCAAGGGACAGACTTCCCGAGGAGACACGGAGCACCTGAAATAACTGCCTGGGAGGGCCGGGGTGGGGGACAAGAGCCCAACACCCCCCAAAGGCTGGTGGCAGGTGACACCATCACCTGGTAAAGCCCCCACACTTTTCCTGCCACCTATTAACAAGGCTGTGAGACCCCCTCGATCACCACAGCCTCCTACCACCGCCGGAGGGGACATTCCTAGATGATGTCCCCAGCCCCTCCACCTGCCCTCTGGCAGGAGCAGCTCCAGCTGGACTGGGCCAGGAGAGATGGGGGAAGGTGAGGGCTGGAGCCAGCAAGGCTCTGAAAGAAGCGAGAGAGAAGCAGAAGGGAAAATCCCAGCAGCAAAGACAGCGGGGCTGGGGGAGCAGGAGCGTGCGGAGCTGGCGGGCAGGGAGGGATGGATGGCCACCCTCTTGGCTGGCAGGGAGCCGGCTGGCGGCGCGGCACTGCCCAGAGGGCTAAATTGTGGGCTGCGAGGGTGCCGAAGCCACGTAGCCAGGCTGGGAGGAGGCGCGGGGAGGGAGCCGCGGGCAGCCCGGGCACTGCCGCCCCATCTCTCGGCTGTTGCAGGCGCGGGACCGGAAAGTGGCCGGGGACGTGGAGGCCGCTCGGCGCTTCAGCTCCAAGGCCAGGTGCTACAACGCCCTGGCCACGGCAGGGAGCGTGGTGCTGCCGCTGCTGCTCGCCGCCCTGGTCATCACGGGTGTTGTCCACCTCTCCAAGCTCGCCCAGGAGTCCGTCGGCTTCTTCACCTACCAGTTCAGCGGGAGCGATGACGAGGACAAGTGACCGGTGGGCGAAGGGCTTGTAGAAACTCCTTCGCATTGCTGGTGGCCCCCCAAAAAGACCACTGGTCCAGCATAACCCAGCCACCACCCATCGCCGCCGCCCGGGGCCACGTCCGCAAGCTTTCACGCCGACCAGGCAGCGGGTGGCCGGGGGGACGCAGCCCCACCAGCCTCTCCCACACCGCTGCGTCTCCCCTCATCCTCCCCTGCCCGCTCCAGCACCCCCAGCCCCGTGGTGACCGACCCCGGCTCCCGGCCACGCTTCTTGGGGCAGCTCGATCACTTTTGTTTACCCTGGGTTTTTTAACTCCCTTTGTCCCGTGTGGAGCACAGCATCCCTCCAGCCTCGGTGATTACTATTTAAAGCATTAAACTGTTTCACACATTGCGAGTCTTCTGCGTGCCTGTGTGTAGTGCAGGGGGGGTGCTAAAGGGACAATATAAACACAGCTTTTTCGCTCTGATCGTGCTCTCTGCAGCCAGAAGTTATAATCTCTGTGACCCTCAGAGCCACCCAGCCTAAACCAGCCACAGGCCGTCGGGGCCCCACCTGCGACTGAGGAGGGGAAAGAAGCAGAGAAGTTTCTTGGCCCCATGGGGAGAGGCTCAAGCAGATGAGATGTCGTCCCCTCCAAGGGCAGCCGAGACTTGTAAACTCATTGCAGTAAAGCAGACGTCCCCCAGCAGGTCCCCAGGCAGGGAGAGAGGGGATGAGCGCAGGATGCAACCCCCTGCTCTGTGCTGTCCCTCCCTATTGCCCTCCCCGGGAGAGAGCCAGCTCCTTTTGGAAACTGGACTGAAAGGATCCCTTTTTCAGGGGGGAAACCCCCTTTTAGGGCCACCTGGGACCTGGCTCAGAGCCGGGCTTTAGCCCCAGCCCCATCAAAATCCAAACCCAAATGCAGCCCACGGGGCTGTTATGGGGGGCGAGGGGACAGAGGGGGCCGCTTGCCCTGCCCTGCTGCCGAGAACTGCTGCTAATTAGGGGTTGGGTAACTTTTGAGGAGGCCTGAAGGAGAGCCAGCGTAATTATAAGGCAGGGGAGTCGCTTCGCCTCCTTCCCTAAGCGTTCCCACATGCTGCCTGCGGCAGGGAGCGGCCCCAGAGCTTTTTATAAACTCCGCGGGATTCAGCCACGGAATTGGTTTAGAGAGGGCAGACGCCGGTGGGGCAGGGAGTGCCTCCGACAGCCCCTCGCTTTGACCCGCGTCTGCTCCAGCAAAGGCACGGGGCTGGGGAGCGGGGCACCCCGACCACCCCCAGGAAGGGGGAGGCAGGAGGGGGCGATGCTGCGAGGTGCAGAGCTGGGTACTGGGGGTATCAAGCCCTCCCTTTGCAGGCATACATGGCCACAGCCCTCCCCATCCTCTCCCTCTGGGCTTTCTCGGACACTGAAAATGCCTTCAGCAGACACACAGCAGGTCTTTGCTCGCCCTGAAGCTAGCTGGCTGGAGGAGGACTCTGCTCAGACCCGAGAAAAATGCTGCACTTATTGTCATCTGGCATAATATTGATGATAACTGATGCCTGAGCTTCCTATAGCCCTTCAAACATCAAGTTAGAAGGGCTTTAGTTCCAAAACTGCTTGAAAAGAGAGATGATAATGTAGATAAGGGGTTAAACACGATAGGGATGTTATTTGCCAAGTAAACTCAAAAGAAAAGGAGCCGTGCGCTGCCCAAACGGGGCTAAAATGCTTTTGGCTGTGGATTTTGTGACTGATATTAGTGCCAAAATAACGCTCAGCCCCAGCCTTCCGTCCGTCCGCTCCGCAGCACTGCCCGCGGCCCCGCGCTGCCTTGGCGGGGCTCCTCATGAGGGGCTCAGCAGGAGCTGGGGGGCCTGGTCGCTCGCTGTATTGAAACCCCAGAGGCAGCCGTGCGCTGCAGCCCAGGGATCCTCCGCTTTTTGGGCGCTGGCGGGCAGGGGTGATGTGGTGAAACAGTGGAGGCCGAGTCTCCACAGCCCCTTGAGCCCCCTGAGCAAGGCAGGCGGCCGGGAAAAGGCAAGGACCGAGCCAGGACGTGCTGGAGCAGCTGGGAGGCAGCACACGTACAGGCTGGACTAAATACAGATTTATCAGCTAGGGGCACCCCTATAAATGCAGAGGTTTAAAGCATAAACAAGTCACGGGTGTTTAGAAAACTCATTTAAAACAGTCACTTTCAGGCTTCATTTTGTCTCCTCTGCTAAGTGAGAGGTGTTGAAGGCAGGTGAACGGGAGTTCATGGTCTCAGTGCCCCCCAGCATAGACAAGGGTGCTCAGCATCGCTCGGGGAGCTGCTGCCACCCCAGCCACGGTGAGAGCTCTCAGCCCGCCACCCCTCCCCGGGGCCACAAAGAAAGACGGCACGCAGGGTCCCCCGGGGGCAAAGGGTGTATGGGGCAGGCTGGCACCCCCGCCTTCCACCCCACCGTTACCTTCCCCCTCTGCCAGCATCTGCTCTTCAACTCGTTTCTGCTGCTTTGCTGGGTAAAACCCAGATCAACCGAGGTTTAAAACGCCTTGGTGGATGATCTCTGAATCCAGCCGGCCGCCATGGCGAAAGAGACGCTCTGCCCTACAACAAAAACCAACCTGTGTGAGATACGGGAATGGCTTCTCCCCAGCTTGTCTCTGTTTTAGGCAACCGAGCCCTTTGTTTTAGGCGGTGACGCCGTACCTTCACGCAGGGGGAACCGCTGCCCCGACTCCTCCAGCACAGCTTCCAGGGGAGATGCCGGAGGGGCCCGGGGAGGCTCGGTCACTTTGATCCTGATCTCTTCTTTGGTGATGGTGAA
Source organism: Nipponia nippon (assembly GCF_047370975.1). Lineage (NCBI taxonomy): Eukaryota > Metazoa > Chordata > Aves > Pelecaniformes > Threskiornithidae > Nipponia > Nipponia nippon. The sequence continues at coordinate 402,307 of NW_028262291.1, read as the reverse complement.
CTTCAGTTTGTTGCCGAAGTAGGAGACGCCGGTGACTTTCAACTTGTTGATGTCATCGGGAAGAACAGGGTCGAAGCGGAGGCTGGTCTTTGTGATCCTGGGAAGGCAGGAGCAGGTCAGCGGTGGGAGCAAAGGGTGGCCACAAGGCAAGGCAGCTTCGCAGGGTCGGCCACCTCCCCAGACAGCACAGCCTCGCACATCCCAGAGGCCCCCCCCGTCACTCCGTGCGTCTGCGGGCAGGAGGAGTCCTTGGTGTATCCCGAGGATCTCCTGGCAAATCCCGAAGACACTGATGAAGCGTCTGGTGAAGAGCTACTTGCGTCATGATTTCGCAGCCCAGCACCCTAAGGCATTCCTGGCCCTCTTTCAGTTCAGAAAAAAATATTTCTTTTTTTAAGGCAGCTCAGTTCCTCACTCATGTTCAGAGGGTGGCTTCATCAGCTGCTACGCTGGCAAAATTTCAGGACTACCCTGCTCTGAGATGGGGAAGGGAAGAGGGCACAGGAACGAGCAGCGGTGGCCACGGACCCCAAGCAGGAATTGCCATTGAAGTCTGGTCACACGAACCTGCGGGCGCAGGCTCTGGGCCATGTGCTGGAACTGAGCTCCAGCCACGTGAGGAGCTCAGGAGATGGCTGTAGCTGGGATTTTTTAGGATGCAAGTTCAGCTTCAGCCAAAGTACCTAGCAGCAAGTATCCGTTCTCATCTGCCGTTGCTCTGAAAGCTACACGACAGTGGTGAGGAGACGGGAGCTCACCTCACGCCTGGTGGAGATGCCCCCGAAAGTGCTGCTCTGCTCAATTAAATGGCAAGACACGCCTGACTGCTAGCCCTGCCCCTCTCCTCTGTAATTTGCCATCTCACAAAGATGCGTCTGCACAGCTCGGTTTTTACTTTCCCTCTGGGTGAGTCAGCGAGGTGACGTTCAGAAACCCGCATCAGCTCCCACTCCTGCCGGTTGGAAGGGCTTTAAACTCAGCACTATATGTGCTCCTTCACCAAAAGATAAAAATCAAGCAAACGGCTCGAGTCCTTTCTCCAAGCCCTTACCCAAAGTCAGACAGAGCCCATTTGTGTGTTTTGGCTTTGGATGAGAAAAAACAATGGTCACTGTTACCTCCTACTCAAATCTTGACACGTGAGAGCTCTTAACCATCATCTCCAGTCTGTTGAGAGGGCTCAATGGACTGGAGAGGACTCAAGAGAGGCTCAAGAGACCGGAGAGCCTCAGCAGCAGGCCAGCGCACCAGCCGGGGTCCGTGGTTTACAACAGGCAAGGCAAGAGCGCAGGCTTGAGGGCTGCATGAATGTCATCTCAACATCTGTAGAAGTTTGGCTGGAGCCCCAAAGCCTGTGGCTTGAGCCTGTGCCGAGAGGGGCCCAACCTGACACACACAGCATCTGAAGACCTTCGAGCCTCGCAAAAGCTGAGATTACGGTTTTCAGCTGGGAATATGGTAGCTCACACCCAGCTCCACCAAGAAACTGGTGGGTTTCTCAGCAGCTTCTGGCCACACACACAGAGTAAAAACACATAGTTAGTGCTAAAGGTTTCGCTGGAAATCAAAAGGCTTGTCAGCTTGATCCGTCCTCAGTCAAACTAAGAATACACTCAAGAGACTGTTGCTTCAGGGTTGAAACCACCCGGCTGCTTGGGGTATGAGACACAGCTTTGAAGTTACGTGAACAGCTTAATGTTTTTTTCTAAGATATTTTAATGCTGTGGCGATGCCAGCTGAGCACTTTCCTCCACAGAGGCTTGCAGGGCCACACGTGTGCAGATGGCAGAGTGCTTCAGTGGGGCCGCAGAAGGTCTTTCCACACCGCATTCAAAGGAGATAGGATGATGTTATAGCTAAGCCAGAGGACGGACCTCAGGAATGACATTTAGTTGCACATTTGGGAAGCTAACTCATCAAGTGACCCAGAGGGAGGCTCTTACCCGTTCCGAATCTGTTTCCAGTCTTTAAAGCAGGAATAGGCCTACGGCAGCTCAGTGTGGTGGTGGAGGACCGGGGTCTCCATTTACAAAGGTCCCCTTAGAAAGGCCACAGTGTATAAGGTATAACAAGAAGCAGTCTCGTATTTGCCTGCAAGGTGGTTGTATGGACTTTCGCTTCCATTAGTTAACCAAGAGGCCAGTGTAATTGGTGGATCGTAGTCTTCAAGCTTCATCCACACTTAGTGAAGAAACCAAAGCTACAACCACCTACGGAGTAGGCCGGTCTGGATGTGTTTCGCATAGGCAGACGTCAAAATGATCCAGGCTAGCCGCAATGCTGAGATCACACAGAGGTGGCCCTCTTCACCCAGGGTGGCAACTAGTGTTGGAGAGCTCAGTGCTGGCTTAGCTTTGCCTCCTTTTGAAGCCAATGGCTTTCAACACTGATGTAGCTGGAGGAGAAATGGACCAAAGCTTATCATTTCTGGTAACTCCACCCTGCTCTCCACCAGTGACTAACTGTCCCCAGTATCCACAGTTCATCTGGGATCGTTAATGCTCCTGTTTGTTCGTTACCTGCTGGGAGCTTTGGAGGATATTCTGGATGCTGCAAGTTCCTTTCTTTTTCATGAGCAAAACCACATTGCTCCAGCTAAACAGGAAGGTTTCAAGTGACATGTAGCTCCTTAGAAATGAAATGCAACGTAACATAGGTCTCACCTGAACCCTGTGTAGCCAAAGAGGACAGCTTGCAAGAATCCGCCCATCCCCGTCAAGAAGTTCACAGCTCCTGACCCATCCGAGTTCTCCACCCAGACCTGCTCCAGCAAGAGAAAGAAATGACTCAGCAGTCGCACTGGGACTCTTCATACAGTTTCATGGATTTGAATATGCTTATCATCGTCACTGTCACATATGTGGGGTGTTGCAGTGACCGTGCCCTGCTGCCGTCCTGGCGTGAGGCGGTGGGTGGGCTCTGACACATCTCTAAACACCACCATCTCCATTCCCTTTCCCATCCCCGGCAGGCAGAAGGAAGCCTGGGGTGAGCACGATACTGCCCCACGGCTTTGTATTGCCTGGTAGGAAGCAGGTGCCTCCTTACTGCTCTTTGGAAGCACGCAGAGAAGAGAGAGCGTGCAGCCACCTGGCTCAATGCAACCATAACCTAGTGACCGCACGCGCCGTCGGCACAGGCTCCAGCCCAAGCGGTGCCTCTCAGCGTGATGTGAGCACTTAGGAGCAGGCAAGATGGAAACCAGAGGCGTTTGTCACGGGGAAGCACCCACCCACGCCACGCGGCTGACCTTGAAAGGCTCCGTGATGTTGCTGAAACACTTGTTCAGTTGGCTCTGGGCTCTCTGCGCCTCCTTGAGCTCCAGCCAGCCCACTGCAAACATGCTCTGCAGGAGAGAAAAACAGCCTTTCACCGGCTGCTGCCTCCCCCAGGGGTGTGACAATACCACAAAAGCTTCTGGTGGCACCGCAGCTGGCGTCCCTCTGACCCGGAGCAGGCATCTGCAGCGCACATCTCTACCTCTGCACTGTCCACAGCCCCGTAGAGTTGAAAGCAGGTCTGACAGGTCGTGCCCGCGGATGGGGCCGGCAGCGACTAACTCGGATGGAAACGGCCACCTTCTGGGTGAATCCCGCCGCAGGCTTCGCCCCTCTCCTTACCCAGGTCATGGCTGGCCCATCCAGCTCAGTGACAGGTTCGTACATCTCCAGGTCATTTCTCCGGACTTCAGAGCTCATGGGGTGCATCAGCGGGAATCCAAGCAAGACAACGTCAGCTTGCTTCACAGGCTCCCCTGGGGACAGGAGCCGGTCAGACCACGGATGCCAGCTGGGAGTCTATTTACTCATACGAGGAACAAACCTGACTCACACAGAATCATAACAAGTTTATGACAGAATCATAACAAGTTTATGAACAACAAACGCCACATCAACAGGGGCAAGGCTGCGGAGCTGCAGGGAGGACAGCTCATTGCTGCCTGGCTAAAGGCAGACCAGAACAGCAGCTTACGGTCTGTGCTTGGTGCTGTGTTTGCTGGAAGCTGTGTCGAGGCAGGACGCTGGCACAGCCCTCACGTGACGGCACCCAGGCTGGTGTCACCTAAACTTCAGGTGCAAAGGAATAGCTCCCACGACCCCGTGCACCCGGATTACCCTGCCCATAACTGTGAGGAAAGGGGCACTAAACCGGGCATGCCTTTCCACTGGAACCGGCCCCTTCACTTCCAGAGGGCCGGGGGTTGCCGAAGGGGCAATGCACGGCACTTGACCTTGGAAAGATAGCCCTAACTATCAGCAGTGGGTTCGTACCAGCCGTGTCACCTCCAGCCCAGTACTATAAGTCGTCTCCTAATCTCCATGTTCCCAAATTCCCTAATTTTATGAGCCCGCTAGTGAGAAACGATCCGCCAAGAGGCAGAAAAAACATCTACAAGCCAGGCTCTCCCCACTGGCCACCCAAATGCTGCACTCGGAGAGCAACGCTAGAGGTTTTTACTTCGGCCAGCCATTCAGCTGCCGTTCCCGCGTTTGAACCAGCCAGAGCCCCGCTTCTCGCAGGCTTACAAAGCAAGAGCAGTGGCCAACTCAAAGGTCTGCTGCCGCCCCTTCGCTCACCTGGGCTGTAACCATCGTACTCGGGATGATATTTCTTCTCTGCATCAAAGGGCACTTTGACTTTCTTGGCACAGTCCACCCACTCCTCTGGCACAGGGATCAAGAAGTCCCGAGCAACATCAGCTGCAAAATTTAAGCTGAAAAGAAGTGAGGAACAATGCTTTATGTCAGGCATGGGTGCCTGTGACCCCCTCGGAGAGGGGAAGAGAAGAAAGGGAACAGAAAGAACTAATTGAACCATAACTGCAAAGAAACAGCTTCTCTGAAAGAACACGGGTCAAAGCTTAAGCTTGGGGTAACAGCTTTTATCACTGGAGTTGCGAGCCCGTTCCTCTAGCTTTAGATGTCTCCAGCTGGCTAATTGTATAGACATCTCGTAAAACGCAGGGACAGAAACCCTCCTGTGGAGTGAAATGCCTCTCAGTCTCATGTGGACACCTAAAGCAGGTCCGATGAACCACCACGGGACCACCTGCTTCCTTCTGCTGCCTGCAAGGGCAGGCAAAGGAGACCAGCTCGGGCAGAGGGATGCGAAGAGGGGCAAGGTGTGTCCCATGCGGGAGCCCTGCTGCCTCCTGCCCCTGCCAGATTGCTAGGCAGAAAAGAAGAGATGGGCCAGTGCTTCAAGAAGGCATGCGTGTTACCTGCGCTGGGCCACGGCGTTGGTGTAAACAGAGTTATCAACCTGGTAATGATACTCGTCTGGAGGCATGACACCTGGAGGAAGAGGAAGGGGACACTTCACACCGCAGCAGACCTGAGGTTTGGCATGGCTTTGTGCCCCTCCTCGGGGAAGGGGACCCCTCCCATGGCAGCGATGCCCGCCTGTGCGGCGAGGTGTCGCCTCTCTGCTCCGGGCAGGGTCCCACAGCGATCTCGGTGCAACACTCAATGGAGGAGAACTAAGCGGTGCTTGTTGCGAAAGAGAGACAACCTGGCTTACAGCTTCGGCTGATGGGCAGCAGATACCTCAGCCTGAGGGCATCCCCCTCGCTTCACAGGCAAGGTGACCTTCAAGTCATTCAATCAAGTTGATCAAGTCATTAAACCTTACCCTAGCTACAAGCTCAGCTCCTTCCTTTGCTGCTGCTTTCGTGCAGATTGTCCCGAGGAGGAGAGAGAGCCACTTCCCAAGAGAAATGTGAAAACAGACATTTAAATATGTGACTCCTCTGGGGGCACTGGGGCTGTCTCCAAAGATCTTCGCACCAAGAGCCAGCCTGCAGCAACTCCAGGGGCTCTTCTAGCTCCGATCGCCCCAGTTTCATCGGGACTCCTTGGCTCTAATCCAGCCTTCTCCTCCAGACCCTCCTCCCACAAACACCTCTCCTTCACTTCTCGTTTTCTTCCCCAGCGTCCCCTTTCAGAAGCAGCCCATCAGTGGTAGCTTGCACTCGTTAACATAACGTGCTTCAGCAGGATTGCTGCCTGCCGAGAGCCGCTTTGCCCTGCCAGACATATCAGCGGCTGTACTTGTTCAGCACCAACAGCACCAGACATCCCTCAAGGGATTAAACTGCAGGCTCCTGGGGGATTTAAACCCAGGTCTCTTAGAAAAGATAAGTCCTTCCTCTCTAAAGCCTTTGCACTGTTTCCTAAGTGCCACCAGTCACAACAGCAGATCTGAAGGCACCCATGCTTGTGGCATCGGCTTGTACCACCGTGGAGGGAGACATTCAGAGGTGTCCTATGAGTGGCAAGGGGCTGAGAGAAAAAACCACCGACACTGTGGCACTGGAAGAGAGCTGAGCATCTTGTCCCATGTTCACGCAGACACAAACATTAGCTGTGAGATATTCCAGAGGGCAGGAGACCGAAGAGCCTGCGCACTCCCATCCACATCTGGCTGGAGGGGCTCCGAGCCTCTGCTCACAATCCCCTTCCCTACAAACAGGTCTGGCAGTTACAGAAGTACCTTTGATGTGGTAGCATTGCTCCTCCTCGCTCCACACCATCCTGCTGCACCAGTACTGAGCCACGGCACCCACCAGCTTCCAGCCTCCGTCCTCCCTGAACAGCTTCTGGTCCTGGAGGGAGCCAAAGCCAGAGACAAACAGGGACTTGAGGAAGCCTCAACCAGATCTGAACTCGGCAAGAGGACAGAAGCTTTAAGGAGATGGATGGAGCAGGAGAAAAGGTCAGAAAACTGGCCTGGATTGAGCCAACAGGACGCTGAGCCGCCCACAGGGAGCGAGGACAGAGAAGGGAGGGCTGAAGAAGGCACCCCGGGGTGCTACTGGCAATTCTGACGGGAGCAGACAGCAGCAGAGTTTCTCTTGGAAGAAACAGTGACAGTCACCAGATGCCTTGCAGCCTTGCCACCGGGCCATCCAGGTGGCACACGTTCCCTTTACCTGCGTGGTACAATAATACTGCTCAAAGGCCATCAGAACGTCCCCAGTGACGTGGATTTCTTGGGCTCCATAGATCTCCTCGGGGCAAACTTCCCGGCCAGTGGCTGCACTCTCCCATGGGAACTTAGCACCCTGCCAGGAGAAGACATCCACGAGGCTGCTGAGCACAACATCTTGAGATGCTCTCCCCAGTCCACCACCTGCAGGCAATGCCCTGCTCACAGCCCCTGGCTAAAACCAGAGCCAGAGAGGAAGGGCAACGCCGCGCTGCCCTCCTGGGTGACGGTGGCTGGGCTGCATTGCCCTCCGCCCAACATCTCTGTCCCCACCTTGTAGCCGTGCTCCTGTGCGTTGCACAAGGCTCCTTCCAGCGTGCGAATCCGGTACTCCAGGATGGCTCGGGCAGCTTCAGGATAAAACAGCAGAATGTTTGGGAACATCCAGGTGTCCTGGAAACATCCAAGCAAGGCAAGATGGTGGGATTGGCTGGTGGGGCACCCAAATGCTCACACCAGTTTCACCCTTCAAGTCTGCCCCCATGCCAAACGCTCTGACCGTGATTTTGCTACTACTGAAAGGTGCTGTCCCTTGGGCTCATTAAACGGGATAAATCCACAAGGGACCATTCCTGCCCATGCCTGCTATTCTCTGGTATCTCACTAGGATAATCCCATCACGCAAGAGAAGGGAGGCAGGAGTCCTCCAAAGCCAGAGGTTATGGAGAGGGTCAAAACCACACGCGTCACCAGGAAGAAAGGACTCATGGTCCGCAGGACTGAGAAGCTCTTGCTCACTGAAAGACCAGGCTGGGTTTAGCACATGAGCCTCGACACCATCCAGCAGTGTCTCCTGCTCACGCCATGCAATCGTTATCCAGCTGCAGAGCTGTGCACCCGTTTGGCGTGGCTGCTCCAAGAGCAGATCTAAGCCCCTGGCTGGGGCAAAGCCACCCAGCCCAGCTGGGTACACACCAAACCTACGTTTAAAAGCTGAATGGGTCCACCACAGAAAACACGTCTGCGTTTTCAGTACTTCAGGCAAAATAGGGCTCGCCGATGCCACTGAAGGTGGGAGGAGAAGGGCAGGTTTCAACTTGCTTCACTTTAAACAGCTAAAAGTTGGCGGCTCTAAGCTAGTCACTGAAGCTCCCTCGGGTGAGCAACCTGAACTGTCCTAGCCCCAGACCTCAGCCTGGGGAAGGGGGCTGCCCTGCGGCGGGGTCTCTCCTCGCCCCCACTGGCTACACAGCCGCCCCAGGCATCTAGCTTCGATTTAGGCAATTTGCTTTTGAGTTAGAGGACAACCCAGATGAGTTACCCCAGGGACCGAGCTGGGTCTGGGTAGCTGTCACGAAAGGAGTAGGAGGATGCTTTCCCACAAGAGGCTGGTGCCAAGGTACCCCCACTTGGGGGTAAGGAGGCCCCCCCAGCAGCCTCCTGCTGAGTCTCCTCCGACCCAGGCGCTGTGGAAAGCCCCCAGGTTACCAGCTAGCATGGCCTCCACCCACCTGGTCCCAGAAGACGTGTCCCCAGTAGCACTCGCCCTGAGTGCCGTTGGACAAGCCACCAGGGCTGATGCCATGGAAGAGGAAGCCCAGGTTCCCCGGGGGTGGGAGGGCGCTCAGCAGGTAGTAGAGACACCCGTAGAGGGCCTGCCTCAACGGCAGAGGTCCATCCAGGTCTATGCAGCAGCCTCGCCACAGCGTGGCCCACGCGTGGACGTGGGAGGAGTGCAGGGAGCCAGCAGCAATGAGGGCCAGCCCTTCGCTGTAGCTCCTCTTCGTCTCCTCTTCGCTCTCGGCCACGGCCGTCAGGAACTCCCAGGATTGCTCCGGCTCCTCCCCGCGCAACGTCAAGGCTTCCGGCACGGGAGTCCAGAGCATGTGAACTGTGGGACGGGGTCCCCCCTCCACCTCGGGAACCAGCGTCCTCCCGTAGACGTAGCTGCAGGAGAGGGCAAGCGACGGGGAAAGGGAGAGCGGAGCAGGTGGGACTCTGGGCACGTCCATCCAGGCAGAGACCTCCCCAGCAGCTGAGCATCAGGCTCCCGTTCCCACCTAGGATGGAAGCCCCCTCGTCCCCACGCTTCAGCTCAGCTGCCGTCCCACCCCCAAAGCGCGGGAGCCTGAAATTCCTTACAACTGGTCCCCAATCCCAGCAAGCCATGTTTAGAGGTCATCTCCTCCAAACTCCCTGTCTTCCCCAAACTCATTTCTTTGTAATCACATCTAGTCCCTGGGGCCTTCGTTGCTGTTTTACATGTCAGTGTAAGTAATAATTCTGGAGTTACAACGAATAAAAACGTTTCTATACTTAATTTTGGGTTTTTTTTTAATATACCTGCCAAGAGGAAGCAGGTTTGCACAAGCCTCCACGCTACTTACCATTTCAGTCTAGCTCTAGCCTTACTTTTGCAGTTTCCTAAAGGTGAGCAGGGCAACGTGCAACAGCCCATGAAGGACATACTCAGGGCAAGGTCCCCCCGTGATCAAAACTCACTGTGCTCCCTGGAAGTCCGGTCCCTGGGTCAGGTCCAAGTCCTGGCTCTTTGGCACAAAAGGCGTCTGGAGCTGGACCGCGATGGGTTGGGTGGTGTGAGCTGATCGTCGGATGGAGATGCTGAAGGCCATCAAGTGGACAAGGGAATGGTGAGCATAGATCTGATGGGTGGCTGTAAAATCAGTTGACCGAAGCACATGGCTGAAGGTTCCTGTAACCACAGCGAGAGCCATCAGCCTTTTGAACCATCAGCTCCTGATGTTCTGGCCCGGACTCCCACTTCTGCCCTATCTACTTTACCAGTAGGAACCAGGAACTGCCTTTCCCAGGTCCAGATCCAAACACAGCTTTTGTCTGGACAACACTGTTAACACTGACTCTGGCCAAGCCACTGAGAAATGATTTGTGCTATAAAACATTTTACTAGGCTTCATGATTAAACACTGTTTGCCGAGCCTGGCTCCAGCGGGGACTGAGATACAGCCTGAAAATCGCTCTGATTCTCACAAGAAAGGGGAATTTTCCGCTTGCTCCAACACGGCTTCAGAAGAACACCCCCCCGCAGGTGAACGGAGAATGGGGAGAAGACAGACGTGACCTTGTGGAAGAGGCAACACAGGCAAAGAGACTTTCAACTTCCAGAAGAGGGTCACCAGCAGTTAGAGGAAAAGAACGATGGGTGCCCAAGGTGGGGATCTGAAAGGAGGCAGCAGGACAGGGAGATTCCTGCCCGTGCTCTGCTCTTTACCCGTCCGGGTGTTCAAGGTGAAGGTCTCAGCCAGGCTGTCTGCACCGGGCACCATCATCCTAACGTTGACGGGGCTGGGGATGTCGGCACGGTGCGTGTCTCCCACCGCCCCGTTGTACACGCCGTTGACGTGGAGGATGTCCCGGTACACGCGGGTGCCCAGGTAAGCATTAGTCACCGTAGCCAGCAGCCGCGGGTCCGAGGGCAGGGAAGCGGAGGTGAACACGGCAGGGTCCTCTTTGCCATCAGCCATTTTTACCAACCCGAGCTGCAGAACAACAACAGAGTCAGGTACAAGGGTTGAACGGACAGAGCTGGGGCAGGCTGAGCGTGGCCGTGTAGGACGCCAGCCAAAAGCAGGGGCTGCAAGCTGCTTCCCTCTCTGCAACCTTCTTGTAAGACCCCGGTCAGCGGCAAGGCTGGCTGCTCACCTGCCCCATGACGTTCCTAGGGTCTCCGTTTCTTTCGGTCTCCCTTCTGATCACCACCTCTACCAGCAGTTTCCCTCCATCCCAGCTTTCCTCCCAGCGCCTGGGGCGGCTCTCCTCCGCCCGGGCTCATCTCCCCTTTTGCAGCTTCCCTTGCTCCCTCTCGGCTCCAGCCGTCTCCCAGCCAAGCGAGGCAGCTCCTCCGGCTCACCCAAACCGCACCGACCCATCGCCTTTTCATGTCTCCGATTCCCCCCCCTTTCTCTGCTGCCGCCCTCTCTGTGGCAAGATCTCACCAGTTTCTCCCAGTACAAGCCAGCCACTTTCCTCTTCTTTCCTCCTCTTCCTCCCAACGCTGTTCCGTGACACTATTAAATACCCTTCTGCGGCCTCAGCAGCTCCCCGTCTCCCAGCTCACTGGACCCCTGTGCTCCCCCTCACTCCTGCATCTCTATCTCAGCTTCAGTTACTGGCTTGCTGGGGTAGTAGCTTTTTATTTCATTGATATATACAAACACATAGAGATATATTTATATAGAACGTATGTATAAAAATATATTAAAGACATACACAGACAGACACATATAAACAGCAGCTTACAAAAGGGAGCTGTGGCTGGCGCCTGACAGTGCTAAGCACTAGAATGATACAGAAATGATAAAGTCAGGCACTGGAAAGGCAGCTGGGGCGGCCCGAGAGCAGCAGGAGCACGTCCAGCCAGGCCCGCAGTCCCCAAAATCCCCCCCCGACAGCGGCTGGCTGCTGGCAGCTCTCGGGGACGGCTCGGCTTCCGCACGCCAGGCAGCGCCCAAGATTGAATTGTGAGAAAAATCCTCCTCCTGCCTTCAGGGAAGTTAAAAAACAAAACAAAAGCAAAAGGGGTGCGGAAAGCGAGGAGGTTAGGTCTTGCCTTTGGTCCGGGGCTGAGCGTGAGCTCTGGCCACGCAGGCGGAGGCGGCTGCCGCGGGGCACCCGTGCAGGGGGCAGGACGGAAGTTACCCAGCTGAGGAAGGAAGGAAACCACTTTTTTCCCCCTTCTTAAAAAAATAATAATAATAAAAAAATAAATAAACCTTGACATGCAGGTGTTTGCCCAGATGAGCTCATTGCCTACAGCAGGGAGCGCGGAGATCCCGGGGCTGCCCTGTGCTCCGGGGAAGGAGGAACTGAGAGAGAAAAACCACTCTCCGCTGATTTATAGTCTAAAAGCTGCCCGAGAAATGCAGCCACGGCCTGGGTGGAGAGCCGCGGCTGCGCCCCAGCCGGCGCGCAGGGGAGCGGCACGCGCGCCTCCGCAGCAGGAGCTACGTGCCATAGCCGCCCTTTGTCCCCAGCCGCGCTCTAACCTCTTCCCTCGCCCGCTTTCGGAGAGAACGGATGCGGGCCTCGGTTTTGGCGCGCTTTTCCCGGCTTCCTCCCCGTGAGCCCTCTGCCCGCAGCGCAGCGCGCTTTTCCGGACGCAGCACCGGTGCTGGCGGGCATCCCGCCCCGACCTCCGTGCCGCAGGGCACCGCTGGCACCCAGCCCCGCTTCTCCCAGCCCCTGACATCTCCTACCGCTTCTAAAGCCCGGTTACAGTCAGAGCCGCGTTTTACCACGCTGCCCCAGCTCACCTGCCATTACACAGCGAGGTGCCCGCCCTTCCCGGGCTGAGCTCCGCCACGCACCAGGGCCGCACCGCCTTGGCCGCGGCACCCGGCCCCAGCCAGCTCTCCGCCCCGGCGTGCCCGTGCCCCGGCTCTCGCCTCGCTGCAACGCGGTTCTCCGCAGAGATCTGTGACCGAGCGTGACCGGTGCGAGTCCCCGAGACAGCTGGCAGTCACGGTGCTGGGCGCATGTCCTCTGAGCGCGGCAAAGGCTCAAGCTGTCCGCTTCCCTGCGGACCTCTTTTGGAGCTGGCAGAGCTCCGGCTGCCTTGTGTCGCAGGCGAGCCAAGAAGCAGCTCCCATTACTGTTGAACGCAACGGCCCAAATCCACCCCACGCCATGCCATGCCCTTCAGCAACGGGCGGCGACGGCCTCTCCGTCGACACTCACCCCCCATCAGACACGGCGAGTACGGCACAGCACAGCAGCATTGCCTTGCAAACCCAAGCTCGGGGAAGGGCAGGGGGAGCGAGTTATTGTGGATCTAAAGGAATATTCCCCCTGGATCCCAGACATGCCTCCAGCTCCCTTGGCAACACTCACTAGAAGATGGAGGCTCCCAGATCCACCTGCTACTCGATCCTACATCTCCTCTGTCTCAAAGCCTTTCCTGCTCCCTTCCCCACACTGTGACCATCTCCGGGCTCAGCCCAAGCGTGGGGCAGCCCCAGCTTTTGCTCGTCAGCCCTCACACTCCTGCAGCGGGAGCATCTTCAAGGTTCCCTGCTCAGCCCCCATCGAGCACCGCCCGTGTCCCTCAGGTGTCGGAGGGCCATCGCATCAGCGGTTCCTCTGTCCTGCCCGTCCCTGTGCAGCACGTTTGGTCCTTGTAGAAACCACCCTCTCTTAGCAGGAGGATCTACGGTCCTGCCCTCATGGAGCAGGGGAGACGCGGAGAGCACCGCAGCCAGATGCCGTGCCTCTCACCAACCTACTGCCTCTGCCCTGCTGCTCAGAGCGGAGGATTACCGTATGGAACAACCCAGCGTTTACAGGATGGATACTACACATCTGTTCTCCTCTCCGTAAATCCACAGAAAAGCCACGTCCGACTCGAGCAAAGCTGCCATCAGCGTTAAGGAAGCAAAACGTGTCCGCTCAGTCCAGGAGCAGCGAAGGACACCGCGTCTCGCTGCTGGCTGCTGCCTGGGGAAGGCGAAAGCTCCTCACCGCCTCCTCCGGAGCAAGGCGGGACGAGCCCCTCCGGATTCAGCCTCAAGCCCGCCACTGCCAGCCCCCAGGAGAACAGCTACGGCCATCGACTGAGTCAGGAGGAACGCGCTGGAAAGGTGGCGTCAGCTTGTGGGGAAGAGACTGGGGGGCACAGATAAAGGCCGTGGTGTTTGTCCTGCCTCCGGGTCCAGCCATGCTAAACAGGACCGAAGGGAAGGTTTTCCATGGGCACACACGGTAACGTGTCCTGGAGCGGCCTTCCTGCCAAAAAACACCCAGGGAGGAAGCTGAGGAAAAGGAGGCGGCCAGCAAGGGTATCCGGGTTAAAAAAAAGAGCTGCTGCACGCCTTCCTTACCAAAACGAGAGGTGGAAAGGGTCAAAGAGCTCTCCTGTGTCAGCTGCTCCCGGTCCTCTCCTCACCAGCTTCCCAGGAACGCAGCCGGAGCGGCGGATGCTCTCTGCATGGCAGAGCCGTGCGGGATCAGCCCTATTGCTGCAGATACCCGAGAGACGCCTTGGAGAAACCCCGACAGGCGGGGAAGGGCAGAGCCCAACCGTTAATGTTTGCTCCCAGCTCTACTCCTTTCGTATTCAGGGATCTAAACCCACACCTTGCCACAGCAAGTTTAATTTAGTCTTGTCTTTAATCTCCACGGCCACCGGCTGGTCTCAGGCATGGGCTGAGCCTGCGGCAGAGGCGAACGCGTCCAAGCCGCAGCGAGCGGCGGGCTCCCCCGCACGCCTCGGAGCGGGGAGCCCAGCGAGGCTCCGGGGTGGGGGGTTTCTGAAGGCCTTTTTTTCCTTATTCACCTGCACGATATGATTTTCTCCTGGAGAAGTCACAGCACAGGCAAGTTTCTCTAAGAATTTCAGGGGAACTCCGTTGACCACATCTTTACCACCAGCTGTTTCCCCAGGATTTTAATCGGTCCTTTTCTTTAGCTCCTGTTCAAAACAAAATTGGCAAGGCTTTACTCCTCAGCAAGCTTCCCCTCCTCCTATTCACAGAAAACACAGCCAAGCCTTTCACAGCTGCCCCGGGTCGACGTGGCCACTCGTGCTGTCACCCCATTAAGCCCAGCAACGCTCCTCAGCGCGAGCTTTTGCCAGAGACAAGCAGCTACAGGAGCAAAAGAGGTTCCTCAGCAGGCTTTCAGGAAGGGAGCGAGGCACGGGGACGCTCCCACTCCTTTGCACCCTAAAACGCGAGGGTCGGCGGCAAGAGGGGGTTTGAGATGCCTGCGTCGGTGCTAGCGAGCGGCAGAGGGGCACTGCCGCCCTCGCCTGAGCAGTTCCCCGAGCAGAAAGGTCCTTCTCTAGCATTTGGTCTAGACGGATAGAAACAGAGCTAGAGGCGCCCACAGCCCGCAAGCAGCCGGGGTGAGACAGGGAGGGAGGTGGCTGTGCCTGGGTGCTTCTCCCCGAGAAGGAGAAGGAAGAGCTGCTCCCAAGGACAGGCAGGTCAGCAGCGCCAGCACCAGCAGCAGCACAAAGAGGCACAGCAGAACACGGGCTTGCGCTAGAAAACCACCCAAGGCTAAGGGGGAGGCAGATGTGTGAGGTGCCATCTGGGGGGGTTCCTCGAGGTCCCTCGTTCCTTCCCCTTTCTCAGAGGCAGGCGTTTTGTGGAACTGCGCAAAAGAAAACTCGTTGCTGCCGGAGGCTCCATCCCCCAGCTCAGTCTGCTGCACAGATTGCCGACTGCCCGCTGGTTGGAAAAAGGCTCTGACGAGCAGGGAATCAAAGGGAAATCCTTTGGAAAGCCAGCTGCAAGCAGCAGATACAAGGTAAGAGGATTCTGCTACTGCTTTTAAATTCCAGCAGTCATCTTTCGTCAACAAACCTGTGCTTGACCAGCCACGGCCCGTGCAGCCCATCGTGCCGCTTTAAGGTAAAAACCTGCACCTTCCTGAGACGGTTCTTCTGGGAAAAGAGCTCCGACCTCCTTCTAAAGACAAGACCCGGCTTCATCCCGCAGAAGAGCCTGCCGCGACCATGAAGCCCCAGGAGCTGCAAGGAGAGTCAGGGAGAGGAAGGTGGCATCCCCGACTCGGGGAAGGAGAACTCAGCAGGTCCGTACAAGTCCTGGCAAACTTTCTGCAGAGCTGACTTTAAGGGAGAGAAGGACAAAGCCGGGCTATTCAGCGAAGCAGGCACGTGTTGGAGTTGAAAAGGGCACTGCTTCTCCCGTGGACAAGCATCCACATATCAGAGGAACAAGACCCAGGCTCAAGGCTTTCAGCCACTTCTGCTCGAGGCTGGGGCAAGTTGGAAGTTGCTTTTGCAAACTCCAGCCCCGCTGGATCAAACACTGGCACAGCAGAGCTGTCAGCACCTCGGACGGTCGGTGGCCGACAGGTTGCTGGACAGACACCACCGCGTACGCGGGTCTGAGCCTGCGCAAACACGGAGCAGCAAAAGATGGAGAAGCCACCGCCACGGCCGGGATGGGCAAGGTGCTGCTCACTGTGGTCAGAGAGAGAAGATCAGGCACCACGTCTGCAACAGCTTACAAAAGAGCACGTTATGCTTTGAATGCTATAAATTTTAAAAAGCCTGAGAGAAGAGGTCTGCTCTCCAGCAGAGCATGGCAGAGAGGTCCCCCCTTGCCGGCTGGGGACGCAGGTTTTGACCTCAGCGGCATGGGGAGTTGGGTGCTGCCGAGGAAAAACAAACAAACCAACCCACACACGTGTTTAAGGGAAGAAAAAAAAATTAAGCAGTGAGCCATTTGGGGAAATCTTGCCGTTTAAGGGCTTTCCGCTGCTGTGCCCCTGGGGGAGCGGCAGGCCCCGTGCCCAGGAGGGGTGGCAGCGGGAGGGCGGTGGTGACAGCCCGGGCAGCTGCCGCCGGCCGCAGTGAACGCAGCACGCTCGCCCTGCCACCGCCATGTGGGGCGTTCAGCGGGGCTCCCGGCTGCTGGCCACCGTGCTGCGGACCCCGCGGGTCCCCCGGGTGCACGTCACCTCCAAGCCACCTGAGCACCCGCTCTCCGCTGCTGTGAGTAGCCTGTGGGGGGCTGGAAAGGGGGGCAGCCACCCGCTGCCAGGGGCCGCCCGGGTTGGAGGGCGTCGGAGGGGCACAGCCCCCCCACCTTATCGCCAGATTGTTTCTGTGGGGAGGGAAAGCAAGAGGGGAGGGGGGGAAAAAGGAGGAAAGGTGCCCCCAGAGCAGTGCAAGCTCCAGCCCGCACCCCCACGGGGGGGGGGGGACAGGCCCCGCTCCCCCCTTCTGGCTCTTCCTTCCATTTTATTTTATCCTCTCAGCCCCCTTTTTAGCCTTTGGGCTTTAGGGTACCTGCCGAGGGGTCCCCGCAGCCCAGGGTGCCCCCGCGGGGGGGGAAGCCATGGGGCAGCCCCAGGACCTCAGAGGAGGTGGCAGCGGCACCGGCAGTCCCCCCAGGCACCCCACCCCCACAGGGACAGACCTGGGCCCCGGCCCCCCCTTTCCTGGGACACTCGCCCCAAAGCGGGGGGCCCCGTGGGCAAGGACGGGGTCTGCTGCCATCGCAGAGCCAGAGCTGCTGGGGCCCTCCGTCATTCCTCCCTCCGGGGACGATCCCCACCAAAAGAGGAGCGGCTCCGGCGGCGCAGACCCTCCTGGGCTGGGTGGCACGAGCTGGAAAAAGGAGCTTTTCACCAGAAACCGGGCTGGGTTTCACCTCCACCCCTTGCTTGTGGAGTTCAGCCCATGCTGCCTTTCCGAGGTCTGCCACAAAGTGCTTCACGAGCCCGGAGACTCTTTTTCTAGACAAATAAAAAAAGAAATAAAGGTGACAGTGCAAGGGGTTAAGCGCTGCCCTGGTGGACCCGAAATAGGAGAGGCTGCTGCTGGTTGCAATTCACACCTCAAAGTCATTTGAAAGTCAGGCGCAGCTGCTTTTGGAAACACTTGGAGCCCAAGCTCGCTGCAGACTGAAGGTCACAAGTTGCTCTGATTTCCCAGTGCGTATCACGACAGAGAAACACAGAGCGATGGAAACAAACCCAAAGAGCAGCCAGCTTGGTCCACTGCTGGTGGAAGGTGCTGCGCTTGCCCCGATCTCCCTCCCAAGGCCCCGGGGTGCGTCCATCCGACAGCCGGGGGCTGGAAAGAGCAAGGAGCACGGACAAGCGCGCTTGATCCATTGCACGAGGCAGCACCGGCGTGCGACCGTCCCGGGAGCCCCGCATACAACGCGGCCGTCACGCAGCCATCCCACTAATTCTTCTGTTTCTCCCGCCGGCAGGAGCAAGTCATCGCGTTTTCCGTGATGTCCGCGTGCTTCCTGATACCGACAGCCTGGATCCTGGCACACGTGGAGCACTACAAGACCAGGTCAAATTAAGAAGCGGCAAGAACAACCTGCACCCCGTGAGTGCAGAAGCATGAGCGAAGTCAAGACCGCAGAACGGGCCTTCACCGGGAAGGAACCCTCCGAGTTTGTGCATTAAAATTCACATTAGCATTCAGCGTAATGGCTCGTTTGTTCTGCTTCAACCACGCGCTTGTTCGCGGGGGAAGGGATCTGTAACCCTGCTGCTGGGCAGCGCAGGAATACGCCGGCAGTATTCCTTGACGAGATTGCAGCAGGGAGGCGTATTTCCCGCTGGAGCTTTTACCTTGTACAGTTGCAGCGAAGCACAGGGCAGATACCAAGGAACCACTCTCAGCATTAGCAAGGAAGCAAAATCAAGTTAAATTCCTAGCAAGAAAATACTCAAAGGCTGTAAGCGACATTTAAAATGGCCTGAGTCGGGGCGCTGCGCATCCGACTGCTCTTCCTGCCGCCCGAAGAACCTCTCCGCCCCCCAAACGCAGACCAGATTTCCCCGGTTATCTGTGTTAGGGCGGCAGGCAGCCAGCACTTGCTCCACACAGGGAGGTCTGGGTAGCAAATGACACTTCCAGATAGCTTGGAAAAACCTCTGCACCAGCCGCCGTAGCTCACTGCAGAGCTTCACACTCGCTGCATCGGCTGCTCAAAAACGTACGTAGGAGCGTGCGCTCCCCGGAGCGCAAGAGGGTGTCCAAGTGCTCTCAGGAGAGGACTTCAGCGCCGTTTCAAGGGTAGCGCTGCAGGGTCTTTCGATGCTCACCTGCAGCGACAGCAGCCCTACGAGGCGTTAGCTTTGCCGCAGGGTTGGCGTTTCGCTGACTCGCAGGGACATGACGCGACCACGGAGACTGTGCTTTTTGCAGCCCTTTTCCTGTCCTTAGCTATGAAACAAAGGAAACGCTTTCCTGACCAGAACGCCCGTCTCCTCCGCGCGCTGTTCCGAAGTCAGTAAACACGGCATCAGGAACGAGCTTTGGAAGACAAGATGAAGCACGAACTAGGGAAAGTCAAATCGCACGACGCAGGAGGAGAAAACAATGTGGTTCGGCGCCCACTCCCGCGGCCGAGGGAGCGAGGGCAGCACAAACCCCTGCGGCCGGACGGGGAAGGGGCAGGCGTTCAGGACTGAACAACTCCAAACCAGTGAGAACTTGAGGCCAGAACCGATTAGGGAGGCAGAAGGGTGGAGGGTGACCAGGTGCAGGGTCTGACAAGTTGATTTTGTTGTTGTTTTTAAAAAGCCGAGGTCTCCCTTGCCTGAAGTATCCTTGCACCCGCAGAGCAGCCTAGCGTCAGCCACATGCTTTCTTTTTTCCGTTGCTGGCATTAAACCCCGAGAGTCAAGACAGCAAACTCGAAAAAGCATGCAAAGTATAACAATTCCAGCAGTACAGGTTGTTAGAGTGACATCAGAGAATCAAACTGGTGACTAGAGCTCCCGAATCGCAGCGGCAATCAAACTGGCGCTGCGAAGCAAGACCTGACCGTGGACGCATCGGCAGCAGCATTTAAAAATCCACTTGCATCCCGAGGAATTTAGGCAGGCGTGGGAACGTGACCCCCTTCAATGCAGAGTTACTGTTACAAACCTGCGTGGAGTTTGTATTACTGCCTTCTAATTAGGAGCGCTGCCATCCAATTCAGGTCTGCGTTTGTTTCAAATTCTCCGTGTGCACAATTATCTTCCGTCCCTATAAAGACTTCGCAGCAGCAATAGGGCAAAACAATTACATTACAGAAAGCTTTTAAAGTAGCAGTTAAGAGGCAAAAGCAGAACAAAAACTTGTTGTCTCGGGGCATATTTAGTCCTTTGCAGACCATAATGCTTGCTCAACTTGAGGAAAGGCATCAGGACTGCAGCTTCCCACAAGAGAAAGGGACTTGCCATAGTCCGTACCAGGTACTACGTGCACCCCACCGGTGGTTAACAGACGGTTCCAGTCTGCATCGTTCTTGGGAAAAGGCTTTTAGGTCGAGTGTTTCAAAAAGGAAGTGTGTTTTTAAACAGAGGCTCAACTGCAAGTTACGAAGACGACAAACACCGGAACTACAGAAAAGGGAAGGCAGAGAAGTTTATTCCAGCAATACTGCTGCACCTCACTTTAGCACAAAGTGTTCGTAAAAGACAACCACCCCCAAAAGTATATAAAAACACATCCACTAAACGGTAATCCTGGAAAAAACCCTTTGATGGAGTAAACACTCCCTCTACTGCAGATGAGGAGGAGGGGTTGTGGAGAAAGGGCAAAAGGAGAAAGATGATTTCAGTAATGCTGCCTTTGGGCTGCTGCGGGGGCAAGAGGCTGCCGGGAAGGTCGCGCCCCGCCGAGGCCGGTACCACCGGGACAGACCTCGCACGGTCAGGCACCTCTCCAGCCCGCGTTCGAAAGGGAGCTGCTGCTGCCCCCGCGCCCGGCAAACAGCCTCCGCTCCCACAACATGCAACCGGCGGCACATCCTCCCACAACGGTTTGGTAACGAGACTGACAGATCAACCACCGGAGCCTGCGTCCTCCCGTCACGAGAGCAGGATGGGAGCTCTCGTGGGCAGTGCCACTAATGTCAGCGCATAGGGAAATCTTGACTCCAAGCACCAAAGGGTTACACAGCGAAAGGCCACTTACTCCTCCGAACAAGCGTCACAAAGCTGCTCTCCCCTCTGCCCGCCCCCCTCCCTCAATATAATTCAGTACAGAGTCAGTGGTCTGAGTGCTGCTAGCAGCAGCAGCAGCAGCAATTACTCTCCCGGGGTAGTGCAAGGTCCTCTATGTCAGGATGTCGTGAGCTTGGTGCTCCACCAACATCTCCATGCTCCTCACGTCCGTGCACCAGAACTCCAGGCGGTCTTTCATTCCCTTGATCTGCAAGGCAAGCCCACAATAACTTTAATGCCTCAACTACTGGAAATACCGGCACTCACCTTTAAGGACAAACACTTGAGATCCCAAACAACTTCTCAAACCCCCACACATCTAGAAAGGGTGCTATGCAACACCTTTTACCATCAAAACAGCAACGTTCAAAGAAAGGCACAAAAGGAATTGTTTGCAGCTAGTATTCCATGTACTGATTTTTTTTTTTTTTAAGGTAAAGGCAGCCTATACAGTCTCCTGAAGTGTTACAAGGATCATAGAATCACAGAATGCTTTGGGATGGAATGGACCTTTCAAGGCCACCCAGTCCATCCCCCTGCAACAAGCAGGGACATCTCCAACTGGATCAGGCTGCTCACAGCCCCGTCCAGCCGGGCCTTGAAGGTTTCCAGGGATGGGGCATCTCCCACCGCTCTGGGCAACCTGTGCCAGTGCTTCACCACCCTCATCATAAAAAGTTTCTTCCTTATATCCAGTCTGAACCTCCCCTCTTTCAGCTTAAAACCATCCCCCCTTGTCCTGTTGCTACAGGCCCTGCTAAAAAGCCTGTCCCCGTCTTCCTTATGAGCCCCCTTTAAGCACTGAGAGGCCGCAATAAGGTGTCCCCAGAGCCTTCTCTTCTCCAGGCTGAACCACCCCAGCTCTTTCAGCACCCTCATCTTTATCACCCTGAACTTCTCTCTTCCCAAGGCAAGTGTGCCACCTACAACCCAGAAACTCCAAGATTTTTGTTTCATGCATTTAGGCTTGAAGCAGCCGCACAGACGTCTGCATCCGTCTGGACAACACCGGCACAGCATTTGTGTTTCGTGGTGGTTTGCGTGGCTTTTGGAAGAGACGTGTCACTAATATGCTATTCTATCTCCTGACAGGTTTCTAACTACTTACTGCAAAACACAAAGTGCACCACATACCCAAGGTAAAGGCAGCAACGTAAAAAGGAATGAGGAAAAGCTGATACACGTCCTCGTTCCCGGAGCATCTTCAAGCAGCACGAGGGAGGCTAATTCTCAGACAGTGACCCTTCACGGTTCTTATTTTAATTTCCAGGTCACCTCGCATGACAAAACAAGTTAGTACTGCCCTAACGTTCAACCTGGTCGTTACCTGTTGTAGATCCAACACGCGTGGCTGCACCCATGTCATGTGCACCCTCTTATCGACTTCATCAATACTGCCCTTTACCAAGCCTACCGAGAGAGCCTTCATCACCAGCAGTTCCACCTAAAAATCAAATAATAATTCAAGGAAACAATTGAGGATCACCCAGCTTCCCCCGAGACGAATAAAACCTTTAAATGGCACTAGTTTTTGGAAGACTGTTTACTACACACAATAAAATGAAGAGCAGCTGCAGCCGCTCTCACACCCACCCTCTTTTAGGTTAGCATACTGCCTTGAGACTCGACACCTAAACATACAGGAGAAAGTTCTGTTCCCTAAGAGTAGATTTATTTTCCTTTCTCCGAAATCCCACGAGGAACAAGGTAATTGGAAAAAGTCAACGTGGATTTACCACAGGTGACATGTGCTTGACCGCTGTGATTGCCTTTTTAAATTAAAGCACTTGCTCAGCGGTCAGAGGGAGCGCTGTAGGTGCCCCGTACCTTTCTCTTGGCAAAGGGCTCAACAAGACCATCTACCACATCCTTGTTGACAAGCTGGGAAGCCACAGGACAGGCAGAAGGACCACAAGATGAATGGAAAATCTGCTGAGCTACCGAGCTCAAACGGCAGCGGCTAGCGGCTTGAACAGGCAGCTGGTCACAAGCAGCGCTCCTTAGGGGTCGATCCTGGGTCTGATACCCAGACTACAACTTAATGATTTAATTATCTTTAAGCTAGCCAGATGACAACTTCACAGATGACACCAACCCGGCAGGGAGAGGTAGATGGGCTGGAAATAAGAGCTCCCACGAAGAGAGACCTGGATAGAGTGGGCTAACATGAATCACATGAAGTACAGCGAAGATAAGCACGGAGTTCTGCAGCCGGGACCGAACGATCCCCAGCAGCAGCGTGGACGGAGGCCTGACAGGCTGCGGTATACGCCGAGCACGCTCAGCGGAGCACGCTGATGGGAAGGAGCAGAGTCGGGGGGACAGCAAACTGTGCAAGAGGCAGGGGCGTGCCCCTGCAGCCACAAAGGGGAACCGCGTCCTGGTCTGCAGCAGCAAGACCACAGCCAGCACATCAAAGGACGGGACTGTTCCACTCGGCACTCGTTGGAGCATACCCGCAACACCGCGCTGCTCTGCATCACCCCCTTTCAGCTTGAGGGGGGGCACTGCAAAACTGGAGAGAGTCCAGCAACGGGCCACCGAGCGTAGGAGGCTGGGAACTTGGCATTATAAAGAAATTTTATTTGTTCAGCCTAGATAAGAAGGGGCTCGGGGATACCTCATCAGTCTTCCCGTACCGAAAAGGCAGTCACGCGGCAGGTAAGAGGTATTGAAAAGACGTAGAGATGCGGTGCTTAGGGACATGGTTTAGTGGCAGACTTGGCGGTGCTAAGTTAACGGTTGGACTTGATGATCTTAAAGGTCTTTTCCAACCTAAACGAGTCTATGACTTGCCAAGAAACAGGAGCACCAAGCAGTTAATTTCTTCTTATCCAAGAAGAACGTTCTCCAAATGCCCAAGAACAGGGGAGAGCGTTTCTGCTCAGAGCTCACCTATGGGAGTGGGTCTATCCAGACACTTTTAGATCTTCAGAACTTAGACGTTAATAAGTTTGGCTAAACCTGAACTCACCTCATTCACAGTGACTTTGGCACTCTTAGCAATCTCTTCAAAAGTGAGCTGCCTGTGATTGGCCGGTCGGGTGAAAGTCATCTGAATTCAAGTAAACAAAGCAAAAAATAAATCCCACGCAGTTTTCGTTTTTTCCCCAACAGTGCGCACAGCTTCCCCCCGACTGCCCCGCTGAGCTCTCAATCTGCAGCAGCAACTGCCTTTCTCATATTTAATCAAAATACTTCAGAGAAAAATGCATTTATGTCAGCAGAAAGGAGTAGTAGCGCTCCCTCCTCCACACACACAACTCGCTGCTCCAAGCAGCGGATTTCCTAGGCAACAACATAATCTCCAAATAAAGCAGATCAATCAGTGTTGAAACGTCTCGGTGCGTATCAGATCCCTGAGATAACACAGTACCTATAGGTGGGAAAACTCGTTCACAGTAAGGCACTAGAAATGGGATACATATACACACTAACATACGCACATATTGGTATGTGGGTGTGTATAAACATACATTACGCTCCAGGTAACTCAATAGTTCCGTTTTTGAAAAAGGTCCAGGGCCACGGAGGTTTATACACCAGTATTACTTGGGAACAAGAGAGCAAAAGCCTTCAAGTGACAGGAAAGAAACCGTGTAAATATTTAGGGTTACCTAGCAGGGAAAGGATTTTCAGTCCTCAGGAAACTAAGATTTTAACTGTGTTTTAGAAATGTCTGTTACACTAGAACGTACTTTAAGAGTTATCATTTCCGATACCACCCGCAAGATGCAAAGCTTGCTCTTTTCTTTCCCACCTCGTTATCCTGGCTCAAAGAACACACACCCCCTTGAAACTGCAAACAAGTAGTACACCACAAGGCTTCTTTTCCCAGCTGTACTTGCCTTTTGGCACCACCTAGAGGCAAATTTTGCAGTCACCTATTTATACCCACGAGTTTCTCAGAGGAGTGAATGGCTGCCCCCAGCAGAGAACAGAGTATTTACCAGCGCTACCCCCACCAAAGGGCGGTTGGAGCAGTCCCCTGCCATCTCCCACATTTAACGCATCACAGTTCTCAGCTCACCTCCATAAGACATAACAGTTGAATCTTTTGCAGCAGAAGCGCTTCATTTGCAGCCAGATCTGGCTGTAAGAGGACGAAATGGAACAAAAGTTCATTACTACTTCCCCCCCCTACCCCGGGGAGAACAGCACGCTACACACGGGAGTAAGCCACACAGGGACCCACTACCCTCACTTACGAGGGAGGCGGCCATCACAACCCACCCACTACCTGCTACCCGTTCCACAAAGCAAACCATAAGAACTGCAGGATTAAAGGCCGCACTTCATGAGGCAGGCAACCTTTTACCAAAGGCCGCAGCCTTGCGCCAGCGGACACACAAGTCGACCTGTAAATTACTGCTATGTCAATAATTTCTGGTATAACCAGTGTAGTTAATATCCACCACCACTGTTTTCCTCAAACTTCCTAGAACACAAGGGAAAAGCACTATTTTACACGGGAAGCAGTTTACTACCGAGTGAATGGCATTATGGAAATTAAGTCAGAGATTATCTTCCCGTGCGGGACTGCATGACGGTTTTGTTTGCCTTCCCCTTGGATCACAAGAGATTTCTCTTTACTTCTTTCAATCACCCAGACACAGAGGGAAGCCAAAAGAAAACTAATGATACGTATCAAGATGAAAGAAACATTACTGCTTCTATAATTAAAATTATACCAACGCTCCAGAGTCAGGAATCCTTAAGGTAAAGGTCCACAGAACCTAAGTGCCCTCTGCAAGTACTGAGCCCAGGCCTTAAGCAATATAGCAACTCATTCACTCACCTGCTGACCCCACGCCGACTTCAAACCCTGAAATGTCTCTACGTTACCACTGTTGAAGGCATAAAGCGTGTCAATCAGCCACTGCCGATCCGTGTTTCTCAGGGACTCCAGAACAGGGTGCATGAGCTGCAGAAACCAGGCAGGACAGCATTAATAGGGTAAAATCAATTCCTGATACTCCACAAGCGAAGCAATGCAGCATCAACTTACCAGCTCCCCAAAGTTATAAACACCTTCTCCCAAGAGCCCTGCCAGTCCCAGGGTAAAGGCTCTCTCCTGCTGCTCCGAGACTGGGGGAAAAAAAAAAAAAAACAAACCCCAAAACAAAGAACAACCAAATAAAAAACCAAAACAAAAATAGTTTGGATGAAGCAGCAGTCTAAGCCCCACCAACCCCTCCCTCACCCTCCTCTCTGTGCCTACATTAAGTCATTCTCAGCCCTCCTTCTCATCCTCTCCCAAGCCTGAGATTCCGAAGCCTGCAGTAACCACCCCGGCAGCACAAAAGGGCCACTTGCTCAATCGATATTGAAGATTTTTGGGAACTAGAACAAATTGTCCCTTCTGGTGGGGGCACCTCCCTCCTTCCATCGCCTCAACGCAGCTCAGGAGCAGAATCCTACTCGGCCATTCTTCTTGCGGGTTCTTCCTCTTTCTAGCTAGATCCTGGCCCAACCACAGCAGACTCAAAGCAATGTTGAGAAAAAGCTGTTCTCTGCCAGTGCATTTGTTCAGATTGAAGGGATGAAACAGAGAATGAAACCTGGGACTTTCTACGCTTGGCAAAGCAGGAGTTACCCGGCAGATCTTTAACATCAATGCATCCCAGAAACCGCAGAGCGTCCTTATAGTAAGAGGCATGGTTCCCAATCGTCTGGTAGTACTTGCTGGAGAGATCATAGAAGCGGCTGTGAACTGAAGTCACCCCAGGGAGGTTGTTCAGCATCTCCTCAACCTCCTCAATTGTCTCCTAGAGGAGGGTGAAAACCTGTCCGTTAAGGTGAAGCTACACCTCACACACAGCCGTGCTCCCAGCCTTCTACTTCACCGCTGTAAGGGCTACCCCCATTCCTGTGTGGTCCAGAAGTAACATCCACTCAGTAGCAGAGCACGTGGACCACAGCCAAAGCCACTACCACAGTATTAAAGATAAAGCAATGGCTTTACATAGTGGTTAGGTAAAAAAAAAAAAAAAGACCAAAACCCAAAAAACCCAACCCTGCAGCTATACTTATACACATATATATACACACATGCTTTATATACACTTATATCCACCAAACTTTGTACTTGCTCTAAGAGACATAAAGCTGCACTGCATGAAAAAACCTCA
Source organism: Nipponia nippon (assembly GCF_047370975.1). NCBI lineage: Eukaryota > Metazoa > Chordata > Aves > Pelecaniformes > Threskiornithidae > Nipponia > Nipponia nippon. The sequence goes on along the minus strand of NW_028262291.1, from coordinate 375,779 downwards.
GCTTTAAGAGACGGTTCTAAAAAAAGCCAAGAGATGAAATAAACAACACGCTTAGCACAGGAGAGGATACGCTAAGCCAGTCATCGTTCGCAGCTCACCGCCAAGCGGCGTACCTACTGCTGTATTCGTGAGACCCTCGAAACGGCAAACCGGGATGTTTTTTCCCCTCTCTTCTGAGCTGCGCATAGCAACAGCCGCAGTGACCAGCTGCAGGCCACCGCTAAGCAACAGCGCCTCAAAGGCTACGTGCGTCAGAATCTTATTGAAAGTTCAGCGATTCGGCCATAAGTACTGCACTAGCGTTTTTACGGCCTCTAAGATGTAAATCAGAACCGCAGGTCTTCCTGGAAATCCCAGGAGCTGCGAATTTATCATCTTCTCATTCAAAACTGAAGCACAGACACGGGCACGCCCACACTGCAGGAATCGCTGAAGCGCGTCACAGCGCTCCCAAACATCCGAACGCTTGGACTACTCAAGTCATCACCTCACCTTGGTGACCTGCAGGTCTCCGATGTTCAGCTTGAGCGCCCCAATGGCTGTTTTACACAAAATGACAGCTTCATCGCTGCTTTTTACCTGCAGTTTCACAAAGATACGTGTTTAGAGAGCGTTACCCTTGCAGCCAGGTAGGCTCTAGAAACCTAGACCGCGTTGGTTGCATTTCATTTGTTAACATGTTTCTGCACTAAAACAGAGAGTCGTTCACTGAGAAAAGGAGCAGGTATTCTCCAGCACAGGCTTCAACATACGCACGTCCGCCGCTTCAGCTATGCCACATACGCTCACACGCAAAATGATTCCTGTAGGTGGACTACCAGGAAAAGCAATTTCAAAAATACCTTTTCTCGAGTCTTTTCCAGAAAAGTAAGGGCCACATTGGGATCTGAAGTAGAAAAAGAAAAAAAAAAAGGCAGCACTATCAGGAATTCCCGTGGAACTAAATCTCAACCTAGAAATAAATCCTTTTACTGGATTCATGAAGACTGCAATATATTTTTTCTACAGTGTACCGCTCAGCCTTCAAAAGGTGCTGCTACCGTAGGCCGGGCTTTCTGCTCATCAGCCACTTCTCCAGCGAAGCAGTAGATTTGCTACTCTATGTAGAGGTAACTATTTAAGCTCTTGAGTTAGTGCTTTCCCCTTTCAATACACCAGAAAGACAACAGCTTAACAGTGAAGATTTAGCTGCTGCTATTAACTAGTTACATTTCATAGGCATCAGCCGCTAAAAGCACCGTATGTGCCAGGTACGGACACTTACCTGTCATCTGTCTGACTACATGAAGAATGATCTCTACCAGGGACAAGGGGTTCACCCTAGAACAAAAACCTCACTGTCAGAACAGGCTCAGTCAACAGCAGGTTACCTAAAAACAAACCTAAAAACCCAGGCAAACTCACTCACCTGTGTTCAAACTCACTGATGAAGTTCTCGTACAGCTGTAGGCACAAAGATACCGACAGTCAGGGCAAAGGGATATTTCAGCTGCGACACTCACTTTTCCCTGTACCCCAATTCAGTTTTCCGACAAAGTAGCGGGCCCCCAATACCGAAGCATCTACACTGCACAGAATCCCCGAGCCGCAAATTGCTCATTTCCAATAATTCTGTCTCTGCAGGCTCCTTCCAACTGCAAGGAGCGATTCAGGAGACTCACAAGCTAGCAGGGACTACAACACAACGACCCCTGCTACGGGCTGGCCTCGTGCGTGCCTTCGGTTATCGCTGTACCGTGAGCACAGGCCTAGAGCTTTCAAGTTTCTCTCTGCACACGTTCAGAAAAGAGACTGTCTCTGGAAACCCATGGCTCTTTATCATGGAAATAACTACCTCCTGGGAAACTGAATTTTAACCTAAAAACACAAAAGAGAGCAAAATACATGATTACTTGTGGCATACAGAGAATATGCAACTCTGGACCGAGTAGACATGATCTTCATAAATAGAAGAAGTTCCCAGACAGGGGGTGAAATAACTTACTGAATACTTTGAAGCGCTTGTGAACACCTGACAATCCATCCTACGCTTGCAGTTGTAAACCCCTTGTTACAAAAGGGAAAGAAAAAGGCTCCCCCTGCACCCCCCTCCAAAAAAAAAAAACCTCAAGTGAATGAAATTAAAGAACCCTTTTGAAACTTCTAAAATTGACACATTTAATTTTAGCAGAATTTTCATACACCGACCAAATCCTGCACACTCACAACGAGCGCATGGACCCCAGAGAGCTGAATTCACTTCGTTTAATAATTCTCTAAAGACAAGTCACAGGCTGCTTGTTTTTCACTAGTACAAAAATACCGTCATTCATCCTTGCTACGAAAAGATAAAACACTTGGGCACAATCAAGCACTTCACCTTGATGAGTCCATCTCCTTGGGCAAAGCAAGGGTCCTGAACAAAGTCCAACACTTGCAGAGTCAGCTGGTGCCAGAGCCTTAAGAAACAGGAAGGTCGCTCGGTGAGTTCACGCTTCATACCAGGCCCTCAACGCCTGCCGTACCCCGTATTTCACACTCAGAACCCGCCTGCCTCCGCGGCTGCTGCGACTAAGGGCGGAGACGGACCAGAAACAAAAACCGGTGGCAGAGACACCCCCCCCGCGCACTGACAGGTTACGTTAAGTTATGCCAGGAAAATCACACGGAAATCAGCTCCCTGCCTTTCCCCGGCCACGTACGCGCTGGTTAAACCACCGCTAAGCCAGGGGAAGGACAGAGGGAGCAGCCCGGCCCCAGCCCGGCACCTCGCACCGCACCAGCGCCCCGGGGAGAGGGCGGCGGCGCCCCGCTCCCTGCGCCACAGGCCGGGCTCCCAGCGGCCCCCTGCCCGGGGCAGGCCTTACCACAGCGGCGACCCCCCCCGCGCCGCCCCAGCTCACTTCTTGTTGTAGAGCTCCTCCAGGCGGTGCCACACGGCGGCCTGCCCCGGCCCCGAGCTCTGGCTCTGCTGCAGGAAGCCGGGCACGTCCTTCATGGCGGCGGCCGGAGGGAGGGAGGGAGGCAGCGGGCAGCGACGCCAGCACCCGGCCGCCCCCGCGCTCGCGCCCGCCGGAAATGCACACTCACTTCCGGCGCCGCGCGGCGCACGCTGGGTACCGTAGGGCCCCGCGGCGATCGCACTCCCCGCCCCGCCGTAGCCATGGCGACGCCTCCCCCCTCCCGCCCCGAAATCCCCGAAACGGCCCAAAACGGCGGGGGCGGGGCGGGGGCGGGGCGGGGGCGGGGCGGGGAGGGGGCGGGGCGGGGGCGCCGCCCCAGGGGCGGCCGCCGCGGCGGGCGCGCCTACTCGGGAGAGTGCGGTAACGCGGCGGCGGGCGCCCGGCGGGGAGCGCGGCCCCTGCCCCGGCCATGGAGCGGGGGGCGCGGCGCGGCGGCGGGGTCCTGGCGGCCGGTGAGGCCCGGCGGGCCGGGGCCGGGCGTGGGGAAGGGCCCTGCGGGGCGGGCGCGGGCCCGGGGGCCCGGTTCTCCCCCAACGCCCGCTCTCTGCTTCCCCGCAGCATGGAGGCGCCTGTGGGAGCGCGGCCCCGGGGATGGCGGCAGGGGCGGCGGCGGCCCGGCCCGGCTCTCCCTTCGCTCCGGGGACGGCCCGGGGGCGGCCGGCCCCGCAGCGCGCAGGTAGGGCCGGGGCCGGGGCCCCCCAGGCCTCCGCACCGGGCTGCCGAAGGGGAGGAGCGGCGGGGGTTACGCTGGAGGCAGGGCCCGGGGGCACGGCCGCGCCCGTCCGAACGGGCAGACGGGCGGCCCTCCCGGGAAGGCAGAGCTGGCCGTAGGGAGAGTTACCAGCGAAACGGTAGCGGGTGTCGGACGGTGAGCTAGGCTGCCCGGCAGCGGGCCTGCCCAGGCGGAGCCGTGCCCTTGTGAAGACGGCGTCGAGCACGCCGAGGCCGCAGTCGGCACGGGCGGCCCGGTAGCCGCTGTTGGCGGACTGCCGAGGTCCAGCAGCTCTCCCTCGGCTCCTCGCGCTCCCACGCCTTCCCTGGGCTGCCCACGGCGGCCTGCGCCAGCCAGCGCAGCTGCCTGGGGAGCAGCCGTTCCTTGAGGTGACGACGACTGTTCTGCCCCAGCCGTGCTCGGTGCTGACCTGCCATTCCTCTAGGCCTTGCGTTTACGCGTGGAGCTCTCTCAAGGCAGAGCCCTTGGGGGAATACAGAACTGGAAATGCCTGTGCTAACCGGGGCGGCGTTGTCCCAGGGTGACTGCGTCACCCTGTTGAAACTCGGGACATAGAAAAGGGTCTTCCTTATCCCCAGAGCACTGTAAATCGACTATCGGACTTGTGTTCCCCAGTGCCGCTGTTCCCACAGCCCTGCGTCCACCCCCTGCCCAAAAAAACCCCTCTCTTAGGGGCACCAGTGATTTGCTATTTTTAGATCTGCATGAGAAAGTGCAACGGAAGGTGTCTGCTCCTGGGGTGGGGATTGGACTAAGGGTTAAGCTTTCTCCTTGTTAAGCACTAGCACACAGTCCTGCCCCTGGAGAGCTTCCTGCAAAAATCTTGGGGCGGTTTCCTCCCCCTGAGCAGTTCTCAGCTGAACTCGCTGCCAGTAGGCGCCCTGCTGTGCTTCTCTCTGTTCCGAGCAGGACCCAAGGGACCAGGCCCTTCTCGTTGTCTGCTGCTGCCAGAGCCATTTTAGGAACGGGCAGGTGGGGAGATGACGGCGGGAAGCAGAAGCTCACCCTGCGGGACGTGGCAGAGCTAATTCGGAAGAAGGAGTGTCGCCGAGTGGTGGTGATGGCCGGCGCTGGGATTAGCACCCCCAGTGGCATCCCGGATTTCAGGTGATGCCTCCATCGTTTCATTTGTCCTTTTTCAGTGCTGGGAGGGCCAAGATCTTCAGCTTGGACAATGCTGGTGCCTGCTGCTCCTCTCACCCCTCCGTTTTGTTTATCTGTGCCAGGCTAGGCTAGGCACAGCAGCTTCCGTGCCTGCTGATCCTCCACCACTCGGACTTTGGGCCATTCCTTGGCCCAGGTCTCCAGGACGGTTAAGTCACGCCTGTTGCTCAATTTTGTGGCCGCACTCACCGCACCACCTTGGCCACCAGGGAGGAACCAACGTGGCCGTGGTGCGGGTTCGAGACGCTCCAGCTGGAAGAGAGCACGGGCCTCACGGCACATCAGCGCGGCCTTCCCTTCCTCCGACTGCGGGCGCACCTCTGCAGCCAGGAGAAGGCGGGGTGCCCGTAGGGCAGGGCTGCGAGGCAGGTTCTCCTTCTGTGCAGAGGTAGTTTGAGCTGCTCTCCCGACACCCAACGGGCAGCACAAAGCAGCCAGAGAGAACCAGGGGCCTGGCCGGCTGCTCCGTCATGCCTTGGTCTGCCTCTGTGGTGGGTGGCATCTCCTCCTGCGTTCTGACTACCAGCCCCGCTCCTCTCTTTGCAGGTCCCCGGGGAGCGGCCTCTACAGTAACCTTGAGCAGTACAACATCCCCTACCCAGAAGCCATCTTCGAACTGGTGTATTTCTTTGCCAACCCGAAGCCCTTTTTCGCTTTGGCCAAGGAGCTCTACCCTGGCAACTACAGACCCAACTACGCCCACTATTTCCTGAGACTCCTGCACGACAAAGGACTCCTCCTGCGCCTCTATACCCAGAACATTGACGGGCTGGAGAGAGGTGAGTTTTCTCTTCCCCATCTCTCAGCAGAGATGAGGGTGAGAAGCAGAACAGGAGGCAGGACTGGGGAAACGGGGAGTTTCTGGTTCAGTCACCTCACACTGAGCTGGTCCTCTCCCACGCGCTGTGTTCCAGTTGCTGGGATCCCTCCCGATAGACTGGTGGAAGCCCACGGCACCTTTGCCACTGCCACTTGCACGGTCTGTCGAAGGAAGTTCCCCGGAGAGGACTTCAGGGTGAGCGGTCGCGGCTGGGCATTGACACATAGATTGACGCGAGGAGGAGAACCTGTTGTAGGCCTGTTGTTTTGCCTTCAGGGCTAAGAGGTTTTATCGGAGGGGACCAGACTTGGGGCTGGATGTTGCTGCGAGGATGTGTTGTGGTTCTGACCCTGCCGTGCCGGGACGCGCTGCCCCGTAACGAGCGGTGTTGGGTGCTCTTGCTTCAGGGGGACGTCATGGCAGACAAGGTCCCTCACTGTCCCGTCTGCACTGGAGTCGTCAAGCCTGACATTGTGTTCTTTGGCGAGGAGCTCCCGCAGCGCTTCTTCCTGCACATGACAGACTTCCCCATGGCAGACCTGCTTTTCGTCATCGGAACGTCCCTGGAGGTCTGGGACTAAGGGAAACCCCCGCTCGCAAGGACAAAAAGGCACATGGAAAACAGGGCCTGAGGGGACTCCGGAGGAGAGAGAGGGCTTAGAGGAAAAGGCGAGAAACTGGGTTATTGAGGCAAAATTTGAGGTGGCAGGGTAAGAAATAGGGTGCATGCACTCTGGGAGACCCCCTGCAAACCTCGTGTGCTCCTGGTAAAGGTGGGCACCTGGAGAGCAAGAGACGAGTTTTGCAGCTGCCTGAGGAAAGGCCACCGGATAACCGGTGACATCCGCAACCTGTTCAGAGCCGGGTAGCTTAGCCCCCAGTGGGAGAACGCTTAACCACAGCGGTTACAAGCTTAGCGTGCAGTGAGTTCGTGCTCGCGGTGCCCCTCAGCGGGTGACGTCTCTCTCTGCTCCTTCGGGTTGCCTTCCTTTAGGTGGAGCCCTTTGCCAGCCTGGCAGGAGCTGTTCGCAGCTCCGTTCCCCGAGTCCTGATCAACCGAGATCCCGTAGGACCCTTCGCCTGGCAGCAACGCTACAATGACGTAGCCCAGCTGGGGGACGTGGTCAGTGGGGTCGAGAAGCTGGTGGAGCTGCTGGACTGGAGCGAAGAGATGCAAACACTAATTCAGAAGGAAAAAGAAAAGGTGGGAAGGGGCTCAGAGCCCCGTCTCCCTCCCTCAGCCTCTGCCTTCCTTGTGCTGGAGTTATTCCGGGGGGAGCAGGTTCGCGCTTGCTGGGGTCAGACTTGCACCACAGACACGGCCAGGCCTGCAGTCTGCATTCAGAGAAAAGGACCACAGAAAAGCGCAAGGAGGTTAAAAAAAAAAACCAAAAAACCAAGGCAAACCTCAGGGCTATTTCCCAGTGAAGGTGCCACGGAGCAGGGTGCTGCGTGGCTGAACGTTCAGTGGTACAGAAGGGGAGGATGCGGATCTACATTCAGATGAAATAGGAAGAGCATGGAAAAGGCCAGGCTTCGGGTTGAATGAGAGCGCTTTAGTGCTGCTTCAGGCAGTGCCCCGCTCGATTACTGAAAAGCTTTCTGTTGATTTCATCTGCTTTTTTTGATTTGTTCCCAACCACACTGAAAAAGCCCCACAGATGAAGGCTGAGTTTCCTGGAGCTGGAAGTGGCCACCAGAAAATCCCCTCTGTCACTTGTGTCAGATTAATCCAGCATAATCTTTAAGTCAGCAGAGGACTCACCTTTGCACTTGAACGCCACAAAACACGGGCAGTCTCTTCTTCAGGCAGTGCTTCCCTCCGATGCGTGAGGAGACTGGAAAGCTCCACCGAGCGCGCAGACAGGCAGCAGGGCACGCTCTCGGGTGCCGACGCTGCCGTTCGAGCGTTGGTTTTTACGCTCCTTTTTCCCTGGCTGCGAGCCCGTGATGCTGCTAATGTCATGGTAGCACAAATAATTGCTGAAATAAACCAAGGGGCCGAGCCACGCATCACCTTAGCGGCGCTTTCCACTTTCTGTGCATTCAGTTATTGCTTTGGTTTCATTTCCAGTGGTTTTTCTGACCATTGTGAGAAATAAGTAATAATAGTAATGAAAGGGAGGCTCTAACTGCGCTACGGCCGAGACCGAAGAAGGTGCTGCAGTGGCCGGACGCGCGACGAGCAGCAGGCAGGAGCGAGGGTGCGTGTTCCACCCGACAGCGCTGAATTGCTGACCGGAGCCTTGACTCTTTTCCCCCCCCGATCATTTAGTTCCCTGTGCCACTCTTACATCTCTCATCTTTTGAGATCTTCAGAAGTGAGAAATTGTAGGAGAGCCACTTCTTCATTACTTTGAGTTTCGTGCTAACGTTAGGTATTACATCACTTCAGACCTGCTGGGAAGATTTTTCCATGTTTGGCATCAAACACTTTTTAAACTTTTTTTTTTTTTTTTAATTTAAGCAGAAGCTGTAACTCGTGGGCTGAGCCAGCTCTTCCGCTTGCGTCAACGGGCACCGCTCCGTTGTCTGCAGTAGGGCTCTGCCAGCTCGCTGTAGCAAGCAGCCCCTTGTATTTTTAAGGGATAACACGGTCCGTACGTGACTTCTGACCCCAGAGAAAATCTGGCTTCAAGATTCCAATTTTAACATTCAGGTTGTTCTTACTTTCATCAGATCGTGGGGTAGGAATGAACGGGAATGATTAGTCCTTTGGTCGGGTTCTTGATTTTTCACTACAAGCCGTTTTGCCTTTGTAAGCCAGCCAGCCCGTAGCTTAATGCTTGTGCTGCTCTAAATCGCTGATGGATAAAGCGGATGCAAATGCGGTAAAGCATGGAAAACACACTCCTCCTTGCTCTGGGACTGGGGTGCTCGGAAGCAGTGCTGGCTGAGCTGGCGGGCTGGAAGGTTTCACGCACCCTAGTAAACACTCTGTCCTCTTTCTATTTTTAGCTGGATGCGAAAGACAAATAGGAGAGCTGGCTCCCTGCCGCTGGAGAGCGATGTTCACCTTGAAAAGGAGACGTTGTGCCCAGCACGGACAGAGAGAGAGGAGCAGGGAGCCGTGGAAGAGGCTGTCCGGCCCTGCAGCAGCAAACCCACCCGGGGCCGGCACGCTGGGCAGGAGGGGATGCTCGCGGCTCAGCCCAGCCAGCCTGGACGCAGAGCAGAGAGGCCTTCGCCCGCCGAGGGAGGGAGGCCGAAGGGAGCGAAGCCCAAATGCCCAGCTGCAAACTGGTTCTGCACGTGAAGGCTTTCCTACCCGCGACCTGGGAACAGTTGATGTAGCCACTGAGCACCGCTCCCTCCTCCTTACCTCATTTCGGCACCCGCTAGGAGAGACTTTCCTCTTCCACGGCTCTGCCGTCCCCCGTCAGCACAGCGTTTGACCACGTCCAGCCACGCGGCCAGTCACTGGCCAGGAGCTCCAGGGCTCGTGCCAGCTTGTTTGGCCTCCCTTTTGGAGCCGTCCAGCCTCTGCGGGCCTGGTTTTCAAGGATCAGGAGTTGAAAACACTATGAAGGTCAGGCCTTAGGGCAGGGCAGAATCGCTTCGGTCTGGAGTGAGTCTTCCATCTCCCCCGCCGGTCTGAGCACCCACCACCGCCGTCCACAGCTCCTCCTCGGACGCTCTTCTCTTGGTCACGGTCTTTCAGCTGCTGCAGAGCTGTAGCGGTCATTCTTCAGACGAAATCTCTGCTAATCAGGGGACGATTGCTGCCACAGGGGACCCATCCCCTGTTCCTGTTCAGGAATGCCAGCTCAAGCTGCTGGAAGAGCTTTGAATCACTGTAGTGTTAATTATTTAATAATAAAAAGAGTTCTAATTCTTTTGCCGATGTCAGCTGAGGGTTCTTCTGTAAGCTTCACATCTTCCCTAGTGCTTGAACACATTCTGTCCCCACCACCACCACTCTTTTCACCTGCTTTTTTTAATTCATGGGTTTTTTTTTTTCTTTTTTCCTTCTTTTTAACCTTACACAAGTGCCTTCCCCCTGTAAACGCCGTCCCAGGGAGAGGCAGTATCGGTCCAAGCACCGCAGCGACATCCTGCGCCTTCCCCAGCAGACGTACGGTGCACATCCCAGGTGTAGCAGAGCCTCCTCCCTGCAACAGGGCATGGCTTTCATCAGCCCAGCACCCAGATTGGGCTGCGGGGACTGAAGTCGCACCCAGTCGCTGACCCACCTGTTCATCACAGCGACTCTTCCGGAGGCAATCCCAATCGGCACCAGCTCTGAACAGCACAACAAAAGCAAAGCATTTCGTGCCACCAATTTGTTACGGTTAATGCTAAACCCCAGAAAACCCGAGCGAGGGAATAAAAGCCCTTGAGCGCAGAGCTGTGTCTTGTAACGCAACACTGGAACACCGTGACTGACTTCTGTGCCTGAAAGCTCTTCCCAGGGCAGAGCTAGAGCCTCAAAACGCCGTCCTACGGCTGTTTGTCGAATTAGAAGTGTTTAGACCCAAAACTCATATGCTCTAAATCAGACTGGCTCTAGGGACCCCGCAGAAGCCTGGCACAGCTGCTGCCGATGCTATGGGAGCAGAGAGCAGCACTTGTGCCCGAGCTGCTTCCTCGAGGAAAGGTTTGAACGCGTCCCCGTCCAGACGCGCAGACTCGTTCATCCAAGCGCACAGCGCAAACGTAGCGGCACGTTCCCGCTCACGGCCACCGCGTTTGAATGCGCAGCCTCGGGGAAAGCAGAAGGCCGTTCTCTCACTTTGCAGAGCACCCGAAGCCTCGCGGCACGTTGCTTCACACTGAAAACGGTGGCAACGTGTTGTTTTTAAACCGTACGCTGCTTACAAACCCTTGCCCCAGAAGCGGCCTGTGCCAGGCTGGTTGGACTTGACGATCTTAAGGGTCTGTTCCAGCCTAAACGACGCCGTGATTCCACCAGCTCAGCCCCTGCACCGCGGCTTTTCAAAGCAGGGCCTGCCAGTTGCAAGGCAGGGCTTTAAGCGCGACAGAAAGCTAGAACACAACAATATCGGAAGCGTTGCATTAGAAATACCCCCTCCGCTTTTCCTGTTGCACGGAAAGCTTTGGAGAGCTTGAACAGCTCTACAGGGATGAGAGGTCTGCGTTTTCGCACAGAAGGCTTGGGGTGGGCTTTTTTGCTAGTCCTTAAAAAAAAAAAAAAAAAGGAGATGCAGTTGGCCTAAAAACTCCAGCTGCGATACACTGCAGCTGTTCTCATGACAGAAGCCGACCCGTGAATCTTAGCGGGTCAGTTTTACATGAATATTGCATGCCCCGGGAGAGCCCGGAACTTTAATCACGACGACTGAAAAAATTCTTAATCACTGAAGAACTAAACTAAACGGAGCACATCTTCAGCTTTTCACCTCACAGGGACGGTCTTCAGAAAGCAAGCATCGACTCCTAAAAATACACAGGCAGGAACGCTTGCAAACCCTCCGCTCGCCCCCCCAGACCCAGATTTCGTGGAAGCCAGACACGGTGCCCCGCTGCGGAGCCCCGCCAGCCCCTGCTGCCTCCCCGCTGCGGAGCCCCAGCCCCGCTGCCCCGCAGGGAGTTGGAAGCCTCAGCGGACCCACGCAGCCAAAGGATCACCCAGGCTGGCTCGCGTCCTGCAAAGGCTGAGCGGCAAATCCCTATTGCAGGGACAGAAAACAGAGCTGGTGTGCGCAATTTTCAACCATTACGGGGCATTTGTAAAGGAGATCAACAGCCCTGTAAACAACTGCGTGCTGCGAGGCCCGAGGGATCGAGCCAAGATTGTTTTGCAATCCCCAAACTTCAGCGCTTACTTTAACTTTGGGACGCTCCACTCGGTTATACTGGGCGGTCGTGGTGCAGGGAAGGGTGCTGGCTTCGCCCCACTTTAATGCGACAATTTTACCTCCCAAATAACACTGTGAAGTTGAGGGTGATCGGAGCAGAACCGCGTGCCAGTCAGACACACACAGATGCTCCCCTACTTGCCCAGGGCCTTCGCGTTCAATGAGTCACTGCCATGCGCCCGTTTGTCAGGTTTTCTTTATTCTAGCATCACTTTTGCATTCCTACTTGTGCTAATGCGCTTTGGAACTCTGGTACATGAGACAAACTGGAAGATTTTCTTTAAAACAATTTTGATTTTTCTTTTTAAAGAAAACAGAAAAAAAGACAAATCTAAGCCACAGCGAAGGCCAGGACCACCGCCAGCCCCTGGGTGCAAACAGCAGCGGACCTGTGGGAAAGCCAAGGAGGCAGCAGAAAGCAGGGATTTTGGCCTTTCATTTGGAAAGCGCGAGATGGGGAAAGGCTAACGCCAAAAACTAAACTCCGTGGTAACAGGAACGTTGCACGGTGCCGGAGACTGAACACCAGTGCTCCCGGCAGCCACCCGCACGTTTCTCTCCTGCGGCCGATGGGAATGCTGGAAGCTTCACCCAAAGCCTCTACTCGCCTCCCTGCAGCGCACGCACCGCTGCTCCCCTCTGCGCTCACGCACACACTCGTAAGTCCACACGCCCCCAGTTTTGCACGGACACCACCACGCTCGCAGCCATACGGAGCGCGCACACGTACAGCTACCTGCGGGTGAGGTGGGTGCAGCATGCCGAGGCAGCCCGCGGGCACCGCTCCCCAAGAGGTGCCGCGAGTAACCGCTCCCCCCGCCCCCGCAGTCCCACCTTCCCACCTGCAGTCCCGGGGAGCGGCTCCCCCCACACAGGGCCGGCCACACGTAGCCACGGACAGCGACGCGCGCGCCGATGAGCGGCCACGCAAGTGTCGGCACATATACAAGATGCTCTGCAGATTACTGAACCCTGATGGCGTGACAGAAAGATCCCCCTCCCCCCTTCCCAAACATCACGTATTAAAAAAAAAAAAAAAATCCTACTGGAAAGTCCTGGAAGCAATTTGGAGCCTGAAATCCTCAAGGCTGCCGACAGGAGAGACCAAGGTGGAGCCGGGCCGTGAAGACCCTCTGAAGGAGAGGTGGTTACGGAGCCGAGAAGGAGGCAGGAGGTGTTCCTTGTTGTGGACTGAGGGGTCCAGGCTGGATCCAGATCCCACAGGGAGAGTCCTGGCCCAGCACTAGCCTCTGGGTGCAGCACCAGTTCTGGAGGGAGAGCAGACGGAGGCTCCCCAGCTCTCCGAGGCTGGGGCGAGAGGTCTGGATCAGTCCAGCCCCAGGTCCGAGTCGGACGACGACCTCTCTTCAGCCATATCGTGGATGGTGTTCTCCATGGGGGCCAGGTTGCCGCTCGGTGTGATGCCCATGGGCTGGATGACTTGCTCTCTGCAACCAGGGAGGAGAGGGGGGGAAGGCAACACAAATTTGCAGCAGACACTGAAGGAACAGACGAGTACTACAGCAGGAACGTGGGGCTTGTGGAAACTGGCCCAAGGCAGCCCAGAACAACCCCGGGCCACCTTCAAGGATCCCTTTTTAGACGTGGGGGACAGTTCCAGCCATAAGCCCTCCAGCACGCTGAGGCGATGGCTGGAAGCACAGTCCACAAGTGTGGCCATTCTCAGGTTCCCTGGAATAGGCTGAGTTTTAGGGTCCTGTTCTGTGCGTTACAGGATCCCCAGAGGAAAACTAGCGCTGGCATCAGTGCTCCTCTCCCTCTAACGCACGATAGAAATACACACAGTAAACGCGCTGCCCTTTTCCCTCCCGCCCTTGGGGTGGTCTGAACCCAGCTGCAGAGTCTGGGTTCTTCTCGGTGGCACCTATTAATGACGGATGAAAGGTGACTGGAGAAAGCACTCCTGCAGAGAGAGGGACTTGGTGGCACTGGCTGCCATCTGTCCCCACAACACTGCTTCCTATGGAGCAGCCTTGCCAGGACAGCGGCTGCTGTTCTTACGCAGCACGAGGCCAAACCTGGTGAGGCAGAAGGTGCTTGCAAACACAGTGCAGGCACGTAGAGGAATTTCACAGTACGCCATCATGTCAAAGAGGTGTGTGGGGCCTGCAGTGCCTTCCCCTGCAGGTAACCGAGCCCAGCTTAAGGAAGTATTTCCCCACGTATCTCCCCCACTCTCTCTCTCACATCCCTTCAGTCAGTGGCGGCCTTGGGAATACGCTCAAAGAAAGTTCTGTGACAAATGTCAGTCACAGACAGGCAGGTGTAACGCAGACATGAACATACACAGTTTTCTAGTACCTGGACAATTTGTCAAACATGTTGACTAACTTCATGGCTTCGTACTCCTTCTGCTCGTCAGTCATCCCTTCCATGGGGTTGGGTAGTTTCTCCTCGACGCGTCCCGTCACAGGGTTAATGCTGCAAAAAGAAGAGTGCGGCTGGGCAAAGGAGGGAGGTAAAGCAGAGGAGTGACAAAAGGGCTGCTTAAAAACCTTCTTTGCCTCTACTGAGCACAGGAACACGGTGGCATGGCTGATTGTCACTGCTGCGCATAGTTAGCCCCCAGCGCTATCGCACTGCAACGTGGTGCTTCCGACCTCTTTCTGTGTCCTACGCACAGTCGTCCCCCTTTACAAATCCCTACCATTTCTCTGGTGTGAACAACACCCCCATCCTGCCAATTCCACAGTGCGGTTTTAAACCAGGCGCACAAGGGCAGGTGACACTCCTTCCCTCTCCTTAAGTCAGGAGGCAAAAAGCTAACACAGAAAAGGAAAGCCCAAACCCAGCCTGGAGACCACATTGACCAGGATGCTAGAAAGTATGGGACCCTCAGCTGAGCACAGTCCTGCAGCGCTCCCTGCACACCCTCATCCTCGAGTTACCACCACCCACTAGCAGGCAAAGAAAACAAAAAAAAGAAAAAGAAAAAGCAGCAGCCAGCTCACTCCAGCAGCACAGGGCTCTGGAGATGGAGAGGAGTAATTGGCACTTGCAAACCCGCTGCCAGGAGGGACCACCCTTATCCCAGCACACAGGAAAAGCCTGTCACTGTACTGAGACGTGCGGATGCCAAAAAAGGTGCAAGATATGGATTAGAGGGGGATGTACTGCCACGAGCACACCCTGAACAGCTCTGGTGCAGAATGGGCTCTGGCTGAAGGAACCCACTTTGCTCTAGAGGCTGTCCCCAGCTGCAGGGACCCAGTATCTGCCCCGATGACCACCCACACCACGAGCAGCTCGGCCAGGGAGGCGTTTCGCCCAGGGAACAGGCGGAGAGGGTGGGACAGGACATCAAAGCTAGGGGTGAAACTGCTAAGTAATGCAGAAGGAAACGCGCACATGAAAGAGCAGGACAAGGGAGATGGCAGGAAGGTGGATGAAGAAAGGGACAGCGCAGGTGTGGGAAGAAGGTGTAGGAAGAGGGGGAGCAGACTTCTTTACTTGGGTTTTGCCTCTTTGTACTCCTCAGTGTCTGTGTCTTCATCTTCTGAGTACTCTCCCTCTTCCCGACCACCAGCCATGAGGCCTCGTGCTGCCAGGAGCCCAGCTGCATTCCCGTAACCCGTGTACTTCACAAACCGCGACACTGCCGGGAGAAGGGGAGAGAGACCACCCTGTGCTTCCCCTCCTGCCTCTCCAGCGCTCTTTGCTCCTGCATGCCCCAACAGCAAGATCCGTGCAAGGCCACGGAGACCCAGAAATGCCAACACTTCTCTGAACTCTGCGAGAGGGAGCAAGGCTCCCGCGCTGTGCGCCAGGAATGGCACGGGGCGGGGGTCTGAATGCAGGCCGGGTTGCCTGCAGGGCGTTGGGGTGTCCTCCAGCAGAGCTTTTCGCTCACTGCTGGCATGAGACAGCAACTCCTTCCCACAGACCACTTGGATACTCTCCACTTTTCCCTACTCAGGGTATCTGGCCCAAGGGAAGAGAGAAGCTCCTGTTGGCTGCAAAGGGTCACCCGTCCCACTCTCCCTGGCTTGCCCAGAGCCAGGCTCCAGGACTCCCTGTCACCAAAGCCCACGACAAGCCCCTGCAACTCACCGCTCTCCTTGCAGAGCACGAAGAGGAACTCTGCCGCGCAGTGCTTCACGTCCGTGTCGATGTGGGTCATCAAACGCACCAGCTTGTTCCGCAGCGAGTTCCCCACCTCCGGCCGATTCCTCACGTCCCGGAGCGGCGGCAGCACCTACGAGGCCACAGTGAGGGGTGATCAGTGGAGCTGGAACAGCAACGGCAGGTCAGACAGGGGAAAATGTACATGCGTTTTACAAATCGGTTAAAACAAATAAATCCACAGAGCGTGGGAGATGTGGAAAAAACACTGCGGGTACCAAAGGCCTCAACCACTCATATCAGAACCTAGCCGAGAGAGAGGAGGTCTGTTCGGAGGATGACAATAATCAGGTGTTTGCTATTCTCCTCTCTCCTCAGCGCAGCATCATTCAACTTCTGCTGAGCTACAGCATACCTTCGCCTTCAGGAACTTCCTCGTCTGGCGGTGGACTCGAGCGCTCTCAGTCAGCAGGTTCAGCACAGGAGTCAAACTCTCCTTCAGCTTGTGGCCCTGCAGAAGCGTCCACAAAACGAACGCCACGTTAGTCACACTGAGCTCAACCTGTCTGGCTTGTGGTGGCGAACATGCGTACAGACCATCAGGGAAACAGACGGACATCAAAGCTTTCCAGCTTCTGCTGCAGGAATCTCAGTGCTTCGTCACTCCTCAAGCAGGAGTGATGCCACTCCTGTGGCACGGCACTGCTAGAAACATTTGTGCAGGGCATCCGGAGTAGAGAAGTGCTGCAGTAAAATTTGGCGGCCCTTTGGAATAACTCCGGAGACTGAAAACCACAGCCAGCTTGAAAAGAATGCAAATTCAGGCTTCCAGAAGCTGCCCATCAGATCGCTATTGAGGGAAACAGAGCACCGATATTTCAATCGCCCAGCTAATCATCTACTGTTCAACCGATCTCACTACCTGCAGTCCATAAAGCAATGATGCAGTTACCCTCCCAGTCGACAGATGTTGTTTTAGTCCTGCCAACCATAACAGTTTGGCCTCTGCTCAAAACTGTCCCTTCCATAAAGGGACATCTCCGAATGAACCATGCCCTGCTGGTGCTCCTGTGGTGTTGGCACTGGGCTTTTCAAGGATGAATACAGGCTGAAGGAAAGGTGCCCTGCAGTGAACTTGTGAAAACGAGCAGTGACGAACTCACACGGCAGCCTCTCAACTTACCCTGTCAAGGCGTCGCTCTAGGAAATCCAGCAGGATGCTGACTGCATCCATGTTGACACCCATGTACTCAAGCGAGCCTGGCCGGACTTTCGGGGTCAGGAGGACATCCAGACATTTCAGGGGCAGGTTGCCCAAAAGGTTAACCGTATGACTGAACACATGAAAGAGAAGAGAAGAGAACACATAGTCATGGATCTCTGTTCACAGAAGTTCTTCAGCTATCCAGAAATGAAGGTTCATCACTAACTTCCAGGAGCATGAGGACCCTAATATCCAAGCTGTCTTTGGGCTGCATCCCAAGCTCCCCACACCACTAAAAGGGAATAAATTAAACTGCTTTTTGAGTAGTTGAACTATTTGCTGGGAGTCCAAAGAGACTTCAGCGACAACTGAGAAACCATCGATCTTGACACAGAGGCCAAGAAGGACCAATCTGGGCAGCCAAAGGTCTGGCTCTACGGTCTCCTGCTGCATCGCTCATTCTCACCCTGATGGTCAATGCAATGCATTCCCTAGGATTCCTCTGACTGTCGTTTTCTTGGGTGCAGGACGGTGTCCTCTGCTCAAAGCCGACACCCCTGGACCAATAACGCTCAGCAGTGCGACACAGGCAATTTCTCAGCCCGGCTCAAGAGACAGACAGTTAATTAAGGCCAGCCCATGGACTCTTTAATTAAAAAGTACCAAACATCTGCTCTGGCAAGTTGCCCACTGAAGCGGGTGGCACTGCTGGGGAGGTTGATGGATGCAGGATGTTGATACGGCCCTTGGGGTCAGGCAGGCCTGGAGAAAACGTTTCCTCCTGCAGCCCTGGAGGCTGTGGCATTAGCGCACGTAATCTGACTGTGGGAAGGGCAGGGCTATCTCCGAGTTCTAGCAGCATGAGGAACCTGCAGGCCAAACCAAAGACACCCGCTTGTCAGCAGTGACCTTAGCAATCGCCAAACAAGCAGAGGACGTTAATGCCAAGGTCAGGCAGGATCTGCCTTGAGGACACCCATTTCTAGTGAAGATCACGACCAAGTTATCTAACAAAGACCTGTGGAACTCCTCTGTCCGGTCCTCTCCATCAGCAGAGATCATGAGGCAGTGGCGCAGGAGGGCACCCAAGTGCCGGTACAACGCAGCATCTTCCTGGCCCCAAAACAGAAAACGAAAACCTTGATCAGCAAAAGGGATCCTCCGCGCCCCAGAGCCTGCTGCCCCTGCAGCCCACAGCCCCATCCCGCCCTCCGGCAGCCTGATAACTGGCAGCAGGGTGCGTGAGTGGAGGTAGCCTCCCAATTCTCCTTTTGAAGTCAACACACAGTCTTCCTGCTGCCCGATACCTTTCCCCTCACTCTACGACACTGAGTCAAGGGCTGGAAGAGGCCCCAAAACAGGCCCATGGATTAGCCAGAGATGTTCTCCATCACACCTTCCTTTGACCTTGCCCAGAAGCTGAAAGAGTACCAGGGCACGCTCAGAAGCGAGTTATCTGGGGGCTCCGCTCTCCCACTTGCGCAACAAATCGTGTCATTAAGAAGGAAAAATGCGCAACTTTTCAATTTTAATGCTCTAAAAGTCTCAAGGGTTAATGATGCATTGGATAGAGGCAGTGCTCTAGGGAGGAAGGTCCGGACACACGAGTCTCTTGCTACCCTTACACGTTCCCGGGGGCTGCATGAGGGCCAGTATGTAATACGAGGAAACGCAAGTGGAGAGGAAAGCCCGTAGTCAAGCCACAGCCCGGAGACACGCGAATGCAGTGGGGTGGGACACCCAAGGAGCTTACCTCGTCCACCTCCCTCTTGCTGGAATCAAAGGTGATATTGAAGAGCACTTTCAGGATCTCCATGGCTCGCTCCGTCTCCTGCCGAGGCAAAGGTGGGAGAAGTCCCTCCTCGGTGGCAACTTCGTAGGGGTCCATCCACTTGACACCAAGGGTCAGCTCCAGGGTATCTGTCATCAGGCTAATGCCCCTGAGCTCTTGGGCTAGCTGCTGCCGGATGTCCACTCTCAGCGCCGTCAGCAGGAACAGGAGACGCAGGTCAAAGAACTTGACCTCGTGAGGAAGGCTCCTCTCGTTGTACAGTTTGATGCGCTTGGCCAGGCCCACCACCAGCCGGGCTTCAGCTGTCAGCTCCTGTGCCCTAGGGCTGCTGAAGACAATGTTGCAGAGACATTTGAGGGATTCCAGGATTACATCCAAGTCTGGGACCTCCCGGATGAGCTCCTCTGAGTAATCAATGCCAGCGTGCCTGGAGAGGGTCTTCAGGCCTTCCTTGGTGGTGAAAGGGTCAAGGCAGTATTTGTCCCGGGACAGGATGCGGATGCTTTCCAAGCACGTGACTTGGCAGGACGGCTGCAGCTCTCTTTCCAGGAACTTGATCAGCAGCTGGGCCATTTTCTGTGCGGTTGGAAACAAGCAATGCCTCATGCACCGACACTTCACGGTGCTCCCCCACCACCCTGTAATGCTCTGCCCTGAAAAATGTGAGCGCCTTCTAGAGATAGGCCTGCTAATGGCTCTGGTTCAGGTGTACGCTCGGCAGCACTCGGGAAGCGTTTGGCTCTGGCATCTGATCCTGACCCAGTTCGAGCAAGGACACCCAGCAAGAAACAAAAGAACAGCTGGGAGAGGGTATCAGATGTAAGGGGAGAGTATGAACAGGCAACTGCTACCATTGCACATTGTAGCTTCACCCACGGTTAGGATGGTTCAGGCTAACACGGTTTACTTGACAGCTGCATTAAGCTAAGAGAGGGCAGGTCAAAAGAGTCCCTTATGGCTTCACTGAGGAGCAACAACCAATTCACCAGAAGTTCTGTGTTCCCACCCAGAGCCTTAACACTAGGGAGGCATCTGCTTTGGGTGCTCCAGAAACAGCCCGAGAAAGTTTAGAGGTGCGTCAGAAAACTGCCGAGGGAGGGGAAAAGGACCCAAGCGAGGCGAGAAGAGCACATGGTGCCCGAGGAGAGGAGGTGAAAAGGCCTCAGGAGATTCAAATAAGTAGTACCTCCCTAAACCTCAGTGCTGTCTGGAGACCTACTAGCCCAGATCCTCAGTAGGTACAGACGGGCAGAGCTCCACTAACACCAATTCGCAGCGGCTGGAAGTCCAGCCCTTGCGGCTAACAGCATCAGATGTGACAGCAAGCAACGGAAGAGTACAAGAGCAAAGGTAAGGCTTCACACAACCAAGCGCAGCTTGGTTCGAGCCACGCGTAGCAACACCTCACGTTACACTATAATCCACCGCATCGACTTTCACGCCTTGGTGAGGTAAGGTCCCACGAGATCTCTCTAGCATCACACCGCATCAGAGCGCGTGTCTTTCCATGCATATTACAAGAGTGACAGAATCCAAGATTACAAGGTTTGCTATCACGCAGTGTAATTGGCTTAACACAGCCTAATCAGTTATACCTCATAATAATAAAAAGACTGAGGGAAGGAATGAAGAAAAAAGGAATTTTAGTCCTTAATGTGAGGCTGGCAGAACTGAACAAGGCTTAGACCATGAAGTATGCCCCACAATCACAGCCTTGAGAAGCAAGGAAGTACAGTCATTCCTCTTCTTCCATACGAGGAGACAGACAGAGAAGTTGACGATACAGTCGTAAGTAACCAAAGCCTCTGACTGACTCAGGTTAAAGAGATCTCAGAGCTCAGGCCCCGAGCTAAACCTTCAGAAGAACTGAGCACCAGGAACTAGATGGTGATGCTCAATCCGTATTTCGTGACATACGCCCCAAAAGCGGAGCACCCCGAGGCTGTGCCTGAATTCACAGCCTGTGTAACAGTCCCAGCTCAAACAGCAAGTCAGTGCAAGGCAAAGTGCTCAGATCTTGTGAGATCTGGTCCTACGCATCAGGCTGTAGCTGGAAAAACTTCATGCTAGCATTAGCTGGCAATAGCACGGACAAAAGAGGTCCCGTTCTCCACCCTGGCTGCCTGGTCCACACCTGATGTGCTAACACAGCCATTAGTGCAATCCACCAATGAACTGGACCACAAAACTGATCCAGCTGGAAAATAATCCAGGAAAAAAAAAGTGTTGGTCTTTAGGCATATCAGCCCACCAACCCTGTGCAGCCAGGCAAAGGTCTGCCCTGGCATGAAAGACTGCAAGAGCAGAAATGAACAGGCCGGCGCGTTCCTTTCCACCGAGTGCCAGATTACGCCAGCTTAAAGTATCTGTTAATATACAGCCTTAGTCAAACCCCGCAGCTGGCTCCCAGCAAAACCACTTACCCTCTAGAGGTCTGCATGTTGCTATGATCTTTGCCTAGCAGACTCATGCCACAAACACAAAGGATCACGTTTTTATACACCTGTGGCTGAGACTATATGCATCCCGGAACCCAAAGGGCTTGCTAATGCTGGAAGAACGCTGGCCTTTATCCTAAACCACCAACTACTGATGGAAAAATTGGAGGCAGATGCTCTGAGCACACCATTCCCTAACCAAGTTAATGAAAAACCACTCGTTTCTTTCCCTGTAGGAGCTGCCACCACCAAGCCCTGCTGGACACGAGTACGGAGCAGCAGATTTACCCATCTGCCTAGAGGAAGAAACCAAAGAGCATGCCTACCTTCCTCTCTTCCCGCTCCTCATCGTCAAAGGTGAAGCACTGAGACTTCTGTGGGGGCAAAACAGAAACAATCAAAATAAAGCAATAGGTTAAAAATCCACAAAACTGTTCCCCCCAGGCCATTCAGCTGGAAAGCAGCAAGTCTAAAAACACACTGCAAAAGCAAACCCATCTTCTCAAGAACAGTCCCCGCCGGCACCGAGGCAGGGAACCAGCGCGGCAAGGAGCGCCACAGTGCTCGGAGGTCTACGGTGTTCGTGGCGCTCCTAAGAAGCGGCCCGAGCTCCTGAGGAACAAGGCAAAAGGAAAGTTTCCCTGCCACTGGGGTTTTCGTTTCAGCCCTGCCTTTTCTTTCCACCGCTGTTCCTACTCAGGCAACTCCAACTACGTGCCTCACAACTAGGGGGGGATGAATCTGGTTTGAAAAGCACAGACATGGACCATGCCACCGGGTCTGAAGTGCTTTCCTTGAGTGAGATCCCCACTATTCTGGAGGCCCCTGTTTCTCCTCCTTTTTCATCCTTGAAAAACATTTGTGATGAATATCACCCGTTGCCCTCTCCCACATCATCACAATCCAAATATCCTGCCATAGCCATTGATTCCTCTGCGCAGTGACACCACCAAGCTGTGCCTACACATTTCTCCCCTTGATATTTACTGTTCCTTTTCCTGACTGAAAGAAAGTACTGTCTCCTTGTTACTTGCGAACAGATCCCTGTGGTTATTTAGGTCTTGTTCTTTAAGTACAAGAGACCTGATCTCTACACCTCCATCACGTTCCTTTCCTTAATAAACAGTCCTGATCTTTGTTCTCAGGAAACATTTCTGCGTTCCTCCCTACTCTGGCTGTTCTTCGATGGACACTCTCCTCTCTGGCTACATCTGCTTCCAATGAACCGGACAGCACAGGGGATCACAGGTGCCCTGGTGAAAAGCAGCACTTCCCAGTGAATGAGGCAATCCTCCTTTACACCAAGAGCACATTTGGTCCCAGCTTTGAGAATGAAAATGTTTAAAACTTATAGAACGCTAGTTACATATGTATAGATACAGCTAGATCTAGAGAGAGATGCGGGTATAATTGTATCATCATTCTCCCATCATTTTCTTAGCGCTCGCCGCCACCTTTTACTGAGTTACACTGCTTACACTTACAGAGCTGCTCGATAACAGCAATTAGCCCTACCACAATCACTCACTCTTATACTCCGGACTTATTCTGCTCTTGAGTAACCGCAGCTCATGGCTATCCTATCCATAGGCCTGACCAGCTGAGCTTCTCTCCCACTGTATTTATCCCCTCACAAGTTGTCCAGCTGTCTAACTCTACCCGATTCCCTGCCCAGGGAAGCCTGGGACTGACCGCACTGAGCTTTTCCAGATCACGGGTGTTCCCTGACTTGCTCACTCTGCAACTGTAGATTCCCCTGCCGTTCACCCCTTTTTTTACATGCTGCCAATTCCTGTCTGCTTAAAAGCAGAAGATACAGTTTGCAGATCAACGGTGTCGCAGTCACCAAGATCCCAGGGAGGGCTTTGGTCTTTCTAGCCTAGAGCAAGCCGTGACGGACAAAGCGATGCCGACACGCTGCTGGAGAAACCTCAGGCGCGGGGGCCGGACAGCTGTACGCCTGCAGCGCGGTGCCGGGGCTGCCCTCTCGTGCTTCAGCGCCGCGAGCTGATCCGTGCACAGGCTGCTGCAGCACGTTACGAGGAACTGGCGGTTCAGTCCTGGAACCGATGTGCTCTGCAGACAGCCACGCCACTTGTTCTTTTCCTACTGCATCTTCTTTGCGGGCTCCTGTAATCTCATTCGTGCATATTTTTGCCATACCTGTGCTTTTGCTTTAGCTGTAGTTTATTCCTGGCAATCAAAAATTGACTGCGTATGCAATAGTGAATTAAAAAGTATCACCAGAAAAAGGATAGAGTACCATCAATTTTTACAGTAAAAAATGATGCAAGGAAGTTGCTTAGTTCATCTGCAGTTTCATAATCCTCTTTGATTGCTCCATTTCTTCCAGACGGGCTAGCAAAACCACTGACATGCTCGCAAGTTTCCTACGCTTGATACACCGACAAAGGATCCAGCTGGAGGAATTCGACAGGAAACATCGTGGTTTGATGCCTCAAGCTGGTTACACACCGAACTCTGCTTGCACTCCTAATTCCTCCAGCATTACACCTGCTGTAGGTGATGTGAATCCTGCAGACCGTCTTTAACAGGGCCCCGCTCCTTCTTAGCCAATACCTCCCCTGTTTCAAAACCGACTGCTGGAAATAGTTGCACACACTCTCTCTTGCACACTCGTGCAAAATATTCACAGGTTGTCCCCGCTGGCTTCCCACCTACTCAGGAATGGTGCAGAATGAGTCACGGAGATCTGCAGGGCCAGCCCTACCCCGGTGGAAACCCTCGGAAGGAAATTTCCCTGACAACCAGAGTCTATTTCAAAAGGGATTTACCCTCACAGATAATCTTTTGCCTCTTTAAGGCTGGAAACACTTTCATTGTTGCTTCCCAGCCATTCTTTTTTTGATAATCTGTATGCATTCTTTACTTCTTATTGTCAGCTTTCAGATCAGGCACCTGTACCGAATTCCAGCAGCTCGTCCCTGTCCACCTCTAACGATCTTTTACTTGCAAATCACGACAACCATTCCACCTGCAGCTCCGCCCCAGCCCTCAGTTTTATTACCTCCAAACTTTGCCTTAAAATAAAAGCTCCTCCTATTGGTCTTCACACTGATGTTTATTTCCCTGCCAAGTTTTACTTGGGATCTGGATAATAATAATAATAATAATAATAATAATAATAATAATAATAATAATAATCCCTTCTACATGCTTTACTTCCAGTATACAAAGGAACCAAGATAAAGAGAGGCTGCTTAGCTGCTTCCTAGCAAAACATCAAGCAATAAACCATCTGCAAGTAAAAGACGAAGCAGCCTGTAACATCTTTATGGCAGTAACGCAGACAGATGCGCTCAGAGGAGACAGACTGGGGACAGCCGGATGGCACAGAAATCCCACAACATGGCCAGCCTGCTTGCAGGCTTGTAAACAGCAGCAGCCGCCGTCAGGCAGAGGCCTGACGCTCACTCACCTCCTGGTTGTAGATCTGAAGCACCTTGAGAACCGTGTCTTGCTCCCCACTTTCCACGGTGGCTACCACAGCC
The DNA here is from genome assembly GCF_047370975.1 of Nipponia nippon. NCBI lineage: Eukaryota > Metazoa > Chordata > Aves > Pelecaniformes > Threskiornithidae > Nipponia > Nipponia nippon. Next base: position 351,272 of record NW_028262291.1, on the reverse strand, counting down.
CTGAGCTCCATTATCGCAACAGCTCAGCTACAGCAGGAGGCGAAACCAGGAGGAAGGGGAGCGAGGGGGCTTCACGGGCTCCAGGATAACGCTGATGCGCAAGGCCCTCGAGACACAGATATCTGAGAGGGAGAGAGAAAGGGGTGGGGAAAGGAAGGAGGGAAAAAAGCCAAAAGACAAAAAAACCCAAGTGAGATTGCTCACGCTGTTGCATCCGTAAAAGCAGAGCAGATGGATAACCCGAGTAAAACCAGCAGCCAGCTTCCTCTCTCTCCCTCTAATCCTCCTCTTCCTCTTTGCTTTTCAACGCTTAATATATGCCCTCCCAGTAAAGCACCCAGGGAAAGCCTTCCCCCCACCCAGCCAGGGGATTAACACAGAGCAGATAACAGCAGCTCCCCAAAATAGCTCTCTGCCTCCTCCTCCCCTGGCTGGCCTGATTTCTGTTACTGCACAGGAGGGGAAGAAAAAACATCCAGAAACATTCCTGTGGAGTAGAAGGGGATGGAGGGGGAAGCCAGGCAGACCGGGAAGCATCCTCCGGGCTCAAGGCGGAGCTGCCTTTTCAGGTGGTGGAAAGAAAGGGATCATTAGGATTTCGTTGCAGTCGCTGTGCTGCGCGGCCGGTGCCCGAGACAGGCCAGGTCACGGCAGATACGCCGCACAGGCGGTGAAAACGCACGTACGGGGGCGGCTGGCCTCCGCCGCCCAAGCCTCTGTACCACTGCCGGAGACAACGCGCCTCACGGTAGTAACGCAAACGAGCGGGTGCGCAGAGACGCAGCTGATGAGATTATTTTAGACCCAGGCACAAGTTTAACGGCTCGTAGGGCCACGCAGGTCCACAGTGTCGGCAAGTAACTCCTAACGATGGAAAATCCAGCAAACCGGAGTACCTACGTGAGCTCGTACCTCTGTCCAGGCTCGGTGTAGCTACGCACCGTGCGCTGCGATGGGTCACGCCTAACGACGGGAAACCCCGCCGGCCGCGGGGGCCAGCTCTGCGCCGAGAGCCCGCGGCGCTTCGGGCGACCACAGCGGGTTACTCGCCTGCCCCCGCCTGCTGGCAGCCGGCACACGGCGAGCAGCGGAGGCCGGGCTGGCCCGGGCGGGCGGCGAGGGAGCGGGCGGGCTCCGCTCCGTGTCGGGGGGGCGGCGAGAGCAGGCGGCAGCATCTGCCCCGCTCCCCGCCTCGCCCCTCACACGGTCACCTCCTTCCCCGGCCGCTTTTTGCGCCTTGCAAAACCCCTTCAAGCCCTTCTTTGGCCCCAAAACAGCTGGGCCCGGTGCTGGCGGTACCTGCGGCACGTAATCCCTCGGAGACGGCCGGAACGGGCCGGGGCGGCGGGGCCGGGCCGGGGCACGGGCGCTCCGGCTGCCGCCCTCCCAGCCCCGGCGGCGGCCTCGGCCCTGCGGCTGGGGGCCGGCCCGGGGAGGGGGAGGCAGCCGGGCGCGGCGGCGGGCTGGGGCGGGGAGGGAAGCGCCGCCACCTTCCTCTCCGCCGCCCCGGCCTCCTGCCTCATTTCCTGGCCCCGGCCCTCCCCCGCCCGTGCTCCGCCGCCGCCGCCGTGCGCCCGGGGCCGGCCGGGGGACGGGGCCGGCCCGCAGCGAGAGGCCCGCGGGGCCCCGGGACCAGCCGGGAGCGGAGGAGCGGCCGCCGCCCCGCCCGGGAGCCAGGCGCCCGCCGCGGGGGGAGCGGGGAGGAGGGCGGCGGACATTTTGCGGAGGCGGGGGCCGGCGCGGCTCCGCCCGGCGAGGCGGGGCCGGTGGCCGCCATGGCGGAGTGGGGCCGAGGTGAGGGGCCGGGGGGCGGCGGGGGTCCCGCGCCGTGGGTCCCCCGCCGTGGCCGTTCGGGGGGCGGCTGGGCGAGGGACCCCGCCGCCGCTTGAGCGGCCCGAGGGGAAGCGGGCGCTCCCGCCGCCATTTGGGAGCCGCCTCAGGCCTGCGGCCCGGGGCGGGGGCGGCCCGTGGGCCCAGCGCCCCCGGGGAGGCACGGCCGGGAGGGCCCCGGCGCGGCTGAGGCGGCCTGGGCCCCGGACTTGCTGGGTTTCGCCCCAGTCCCGTACTGGGGCAGCGCCGGGGCACGAAGCCCCTGTGCTGCTTCGAGCCGCTGGGCCGCGGTGGCGGCTCGGGCGCCTGTCGGGGTTTCTGGCCCGCTCCCTTTGGGGAAGGCTTGGTGTGTTCTCGTCAAAAAGAGTTGGGAGCGTTTCGTGGCGCAAACCCCGCGGGGCCGCGGCGCGAGGAGGCGGCTGTAACAGCCTCCGTGGCAAGCCAGAGACCGGTCGGGCAACGAGCTCGCTCTGCCTCGCCCGCCACGTTGGGTGAGCAGATACACCGGTACTTGTATCAGGCCAGATAAAACTCATTCTCCTCTTTCCCCCCCCCAGGTCAGAGTCCAAATGCCGTGGAGGATATGCTGGACGTAGAGAACAAGCGTATGGCAGACAGCCTCGCCAGCAAGGTCACCAGGCTGAAGTCGGTGAGTCGCCGAGCTCGCGCCAGGTGCCGCGGGGAAGGAACGGGCATCGGCTGTCCAGCTTGTTCGTGCAGGGTCTTGCTGGAGATGCAAGCCTGGGGCCAATACAGAGGGCTTCCTATGTATTCATGACTCTTAGTTGTGGGCGATATAATGGTTAACTTTCACTTGTGAAATGCCCGGGACAGCTTTGTAAATTTCCCCTTTCCTTTGGAGGTTTAGCGACATCATCTAATGGGAATGATGTGGGTTTTGCGGCACTCAGGGAAGGAGTTTTAGGCACAGGGAGAAGCATAAAGGCTGCAGAGAGGGGGATCGCTAAGCACTCCTCCTCGGGAAAAAGGTCGCAATTAGTTTTGAAAAATACACGTCTCTATGTGAGTGATGTTCGTAAAGCTAGTTTGCTCCTACTAACATTAAATACTTTGATTTAGAGCTTAATAGAAGTCAGTGACTCGCCTTGTAGAAGGGAAGACTCTGCATTCCTGCTGTTGTGTCCCAGCGTTTAAATGCTCCTGTCCTGTACAGGACAGTGTCAGACAGTCAAGCTTTATTTTCAGCGCTCCAGAGCTGAAAAAGTTCAACAACCTGAAACCAAAATGAGAATCGTGTTTTGTTCCTCGACCGAACAAGCCTCGGTCCATCTGTGTAGGAGACGGAGAAGCAGCGGCTTGCTTTTCTAATGTGCATGTCAAATGTTACCAGCACTAGATGCGTTAGAGGCTCTCTCTACATTAAAAGTTCATTAATAACCGTTTCCTCCCTCATCCTGCGTAGCTGGCTCTGGATATTGACAAAGATGCTGACGACCAAAACCGTTACCTGGATGGCATGGTAAGGAACCCCTGAGATGGAAAAAGCGTGGCTTTTTTGGGCTGGCTCTCAGCAGTTACCTTGACTGTGAAAGTTTAATAGCAGTTCAAAGTTAGCAGACGAAGTTAGAGCCCAGTGGTCGGTTTGGCAAACCAGGGAATGTAACTAAACCCGTTTCCAGTGGACTCCTTGATTGATAAACATCAGGTACTGAGCAGCTGCGGGTATCGCTTTGTCCGAACGGGCGACGCGGAGATGAGCTCCTTACTGGGATTAAAGAGCTGCCTCCTGTGGGTAATGCTGGGAGATGGGCCTGTTCCTCAGCTGCTCCCGTGATTTTTGGTATTGCTGTATAAATCTGTCGGGGTTCCTTACTGTAACACCTGAAACACAGACTGCCTGTCAGGGCTTTGTAGTTCCCTGACGTCTTTGGAAGGAGCAAAGCTGATGCTCTGCGTCCACTCAGGTTGTTCAGCGCCCTGTTCTGTCAACTTTCTGACACACAACACCCGATAAAACCAGAATCGCTTTCCAGGGTAATCTGCCTCTTAAGCTGTGGTTGCTGATGGAAATCGCAGTGCCCTGGGGAAAGGCCAGAATAGCCCATTCCTGGAGCAGAGGGGTTACCTGCGAGGCTTTTTAGGAGAAAGGTAATTCGTTAACTGAATTGCGAGAGGAAGGGAATCCAGGCCAGAGATTTGAGAAGGAGATTAGCGCCGTAGCACTGGTGCTTGGAGAGCCTTTTCTGCACGTGCTGGGTGTTGGAGAGCTGGTGCGTGGAAGCGAGAGAAAAGATAATTGTAGTGTTGAAACCAGTTGAGTCAAAGGTGTAAGCTCAGCTTGGAAGCTTAATAACAGTGTATGCTGACAGTGTTGGAGTGTCTGAAATGGATATTTGCTCAGCCCGAAAACTAGGAGAACGGAGAATCAGAATAAAAGGTGTAATGGCAAGAGACCGTAAAGAAGAATGCCCCAGTCAGCATGAAATTGTGCTTCTGTTACAGAGAAGGTTTTGAAGCATTTCGGGAGCAACATGAGCAGAAGCTCCAAGTAGTTTGTGGATAAGGAAACCAGACCCGAAGTCAAAATGAATATGCCTAAACTGCATTAATTGGAGAATTGTTTGCCACCCTTTGGTGGAGTTGCACACGCTGAAGAAAAAATAGAACTAATGGCAAGAAATGGCACCTTTTTCTGTGCTCGTGAGCCCGCCCCGGTGTACATTAATGGCACCAGCTTCACGTAGGGACATTTCCTTTGGATGAAGCGTTCACTTGCAGAGTCGCTGTTAAAAAGCTGTTCCAGGCAGGGTAAGCGGCGTAGGTACAACTGAACAGTCCAGCAGCAGGTAGCCTGACCCTGTTTTAGAAGAGGGGAGGCAGCTGGGGAGGCCTCTGGAACAGCCCTTCCCCTGTCCTTTTCGTTTCCCTGTGTTGGGCGTGGTGGGAGCGGTGCCGCTCCTGGAGCCAGAGCACAGGAGGGGAAGGACGTTCCAAGAGACGCGGTGAGCGCGGAGACACGGACAGCTGCTGTGCAAATGTTTTTTAGCCAGGAAGGGGGAGATTCCTCAGGGCTATATTCATCTGTTTATAATGCTTCCATCTCAATTTTCTTTCCCATTCAGGATTCGGATTTTATGAGCGTGACTGGCCTGCTAACTGGCAGTGTGAAGCGTTTCTCCACCATGACACGGTCCGGGAGGGATAATCGCAAGTTGCTCTGTTCTGTTTCAGCAGGACTGATTGTTGTTTTCTTCATCCTCTACTATCTTGTGTCCAAAGCAGGGACTTGAGCTTGGTGTTCGGCACGTTTTACAGAACAAAAACCACAACGATTGACAGACTTGTCCGACGCCTTTCGCAGTCTGCCCTGGGGTGGAGTCTTTGAGATGTTCCAGACAGACCTTCCAAATAACTTTTCCTTCCGCTGCCGCCTTGTCATTGTTCTGGCTGGTCTCAGACATCCCTTTATCAAATGAGTATCTTTGACTTTAAACGGATTTTCATGTATAACACGATTTTGATGTTGTTCAACGCTTATACCTTTATCTCTTGCCCTGTTGTCCACGTCTTGCAGCCTATTTTGAAGGGCCACTTTTCTGTTACCTCCCTTACTGATATTTGGTACTAGGCTCGTGAGGACACGTGGCTGGCAAATCCAGAGACTTGTCGATACTCAAAAGTTTAATAAACCGGCCGAGCTTTGGAAGCTGTAGAGTTTAGGATGCTGATTTACGAGATCTGGCAGTATGAACGTGTGACTTACATTCCAGTGTGGCCGCTCGGCTGATACCTGGTCTCAGTTTCCCCTTGACTTGGAGACCTGTTCGTATCCTGGGTGTCCCTGGGTTGAAATGAAATCTGAACTGCTTTGAAATGAAATTAGCAGTAGATCTGGACCCTGATACTCTCTAATTGCTGCAGTGAAGAGTCGCAGAGGAGGAAGACTTCATTTAAATGCTAGCTTGGTCTTCTTGATCATCCTTCTGGGTAAAGCCGGGGATGAACCCTGCAAGAAAGGAGGGGCAAAGTCCGTAAGCCACCTTGATTTACACACATACGGTATCTTCCAGTGCTCCCTTAGACTATTAAATCAGTGTAAAGAAAATCCGATAGCAAAAGGTCCAGGTAATTTCAGTTGTTACGGTACCCTGCTATTAGAGCACTGTGGGACGACGTTGTGCAATTAAAGGCAGAGGTTGAGGTCAAGGGAGACTCCTAAACAGTGCTGCTGGGGTAGTGGTGGTGGGAGGTCAAGGAAGGATTTGGTTGGAGGGCTGATTTGCTTGTTTATTTATTCATGTAGAAGGTAACCTGAGAAACTCTTGCTTTGCCTTTCATAGCGCTTTGGGGACCCGTGCCTGCGATGCTCGTGAGGGGCGTGGCAAGGCACGTCCCTACAGTTCTGTTTACAAAGCAGTCGTTCCCGCTGAACGCGCGGCGCATGCCAGATGTCCTCTCCCGAGGTGGCACACGCAGCTCCGGGAGCGCCGTAGCTGGGAACTCCATCTTCCCTTCACCCTCCCTGCCTTTCGCTGGGCTGCTCACCGGGCTGCTCGCTCGCGTCCCGACCCCAGCTGTATTCTTCCGTAGCTCAGTTATTTTAAGTCTGCCTATGATTGAAGCAAGAGATCTGTAACTTTAAAAATACTGTGCCTGTTGGGAGAAAGAAAAAAGGATTTAAAATAAAACACTCTTTCTCTCTTCAGACCAGCCTCCGCTGCCTGTGCTATAACCCTGTCACTTCCCAGAGCAGCCGAGCAGAGCTGCTGTGTTTCATCTTGTCTGTTGTCTGTACCAGCTGCTCCCCTGTTCTGGTTTTCCTTTTTGAAAGTCTGTGCCTGTTTGGTTCTCTTACCTTCCTGTAACGACCACCTCTGCGGGACTAAAGCATTCCTCCTCTGATTTTGCAGTCTTCCTCCTCTCCAGCAAGCCTATATTCATCAACGGCTGGGTGCTTCCCTTGGCCTTCCCCTTGTGCCCATTAGGAATTCCTTTGTCCTGGGCTAACCCGGGCCCAGGTCTGGAAACGGACCGTGTCGTCCTTTATTCCAGCTGTACCAAACTGCAAACAAAATACCACCCTAACTGGATTAGGCGCCTTTTTTTGCCACATTTGGGAAAAAACATGCAGGGAAGGCGGGCAGAAAGGAGGCAGCAACGACTTTCTCTGGTTCTGCGTCCTGCTTCTCCGGTAAGGTGGGGCAGCTCCAAACTCCTTCCGTTTGGGAGAACGACGGGTGAATCGATCGAGTTGGTTTTGGTTTTCTGAAACAGAAGACTGATGAAAGGCCACTGGAACAGCCTGGTCTTCATAACAGTGGTGGTTTTGGTTGGCTTTTACTGTTGTAAATAAAGCTCTGGTTTTAGAATTTTTTGCTGGAGTGTTTTTTCCTGGTGCTTACGTGTTAGCAAGGCTCACCACCAAGGTCAGATCGCTCAGCTGTTCTGCTTGCGCTGTAGGGAACCTGCTGCCTCAAAGCCCAGTTGCACCGTCATCCCGAGAAACAGCGCATCTTCATTGAACTGGAATAGGGCGGTTTGGGCAGAGCCGCCCGGGCTGGGAAGGAGCTCTCTCTGATCCTTTGAATTCCTCTAGAATTCAAAAAAAGGATTTTAAAAAATATGTCTTTATCTGCGTACGGAGTCTCGTTTCAGGAGCCGGTTATAGCACCGTGTAACCGTGCTCGACCCTCTGAAACTCAGAGCTGCAACATTGGGAAGTTCTTGGAAAAACTGAGTTTGGATGCGTAACCCGAAGGCACGTTGCAAAAGAACCTTGCGCAGCAGCGAAGGCGCCGAGGAAGTGCAAAGTCTGAGAGAAGAAAGAATTCAGAATACAGGTTAATCCCACCAACAGCAACGCAGAAGTTGAAAGCAGCACAGGGGCGCGGGATCAAACGTGTAGCAGCATTACCCGTGGGACAAACGCTTGAAGGCATCCCGCCACCCAGCCCTTCCGTGTTATCTAAATATTCCGGTGTTTGTTTAGTCTGTGGATTTGCTTTCCTGCTCGCCCATTACAATGTTTCTTCTGAGGCGTAAATATTAGAGAGAGCAGCTCTTACACACGCACGCACCCCCCCACACCCCCGGCTCAAGGCGAATAGGCAAAACGTTTGGGGGTGTTTCGATGGAAGTTGTAACAAACCGAGAATTAGCGCTCGGATGCGCGCTGCTGTTTTAGGCGTGGGTTTGCAGCGCCTGAAGGTGCATCTCCAGATCGTCAGGGTGACTGGCGCGGCACAGCGGGATGCGTGCTTCCCCTGGACGCCAACGCCACCAGTAACACAGCAGCTAAAGCGCATAGCGCAGCTGGGATCGCTGCGGCACACATCGGCAGAATTCTTTGGTAATAACGGACAAGAAATACCGAAAGAAATCGCTTTCTGACTCCCTGTGCTCCTAGTTGTTTACCGGAATTAGCAGAACGCAGTTAGTCGTCCAAAGATGGGACTGCAGCTCTCGGGGAAGCTGCGGGTGCCCGGGGCCTGATCAGCGTCACCTGGAAGGGGAAAAGGGAGAAAAAAAACATAAAAACGTGCCCGTGGCGCCTGGCTCTCAGGAGGGCTTGGCCTCGGCGGCGGCCGGCCGCCATCACCAGTCGGTGTGCGTGCGTTTGCCGTGCGCCTGCCTGGGCCCGCGTAGCGGCCTCCCGGTCCGGCGGGCACGGTTGTGGGACGCCTCCCGCGCCGGCAGGGCACCGCCGCTGCTCTGCTGCTGCCGCCGCTCGGCATCGCTGCCCTCTTCGGGAGGAACGGGGAGGCAAGAGGAGGAGACCGGGGCGGCAGGACGCGCCCCCCCCGCGCCCCCCCGGCAGCAGAGGCCCCGCGCTGGAGGCGAAGGGCAGCGAGGCGCCCGCGCCGCCCGCCCGGGCAAGGCGACGGCCGGAGCTGATGTCCCCGTCCCCGGTGTCTCCGGCGTCCCGCTCCAGCGGCCGGCATCAGCTGGCGGCCCGCGGCCAGCCCTGGGCGCGGAGGTGCCGGGGGACGGGACGTGTCCCCTGCGGCGTCCCCAGCCACCCCGGGGCGGGACCCTCCGGGGGGGCGTGGGGACCGAGACCCACGGGGGTCACGGGGAAATGCCACCGGGGAGGCACCGGGGCAGGCGGACAGCGGCGGGGAGGGAGGGCGGGGCACAGGGGGCCAGGGACGGGGTCGCCACCGGCTGCTCAGCCCTCGGGGGCTGGCGTCCCCCGCCGCTCCTCCATCCCCGCGGGGGCCCGCGGCCCCGGGAGCGGCCCCGGGGCAGGGCAGGGCGAAGGCCCCGCCGCAGGACCGGCACCGCGGCGGCGATGGGGAGCCGGAGCCGGCCCCGGGGCGCCGCCGCCATGGCAGGCAGGGCGGCCGGTTGCCGCGGCGACGGGGACGTTCCGGCGGAAGTGACGCTCGGGGGAAGGGCCGGAAGTAGCGGACGGGACCGGAAGTGCCGGCGCGATGGCGGAGGTGGAGGCGGCGGGGACCGGGGCTGCGGGCAGCCCCGAGGCCGGCAGCGGCAGCGGCGGCGGGTGGCGGCGTCCCCACGGGCCACTCCAGCGGTACTACGGACCGTCCGCGGCGGAGACGGCGGAGGCGGCCCCGGACCCCGCCGACATCAACGGGCCCCACTTCGACCCGGAAGTGTTCCTTACTAAGGTGACCTTTGACCCCGCAGTGGCAATACTGAGGCCCCAGGGGGGGAGTTGGGGGGGGGCGGGGGGCAATTAGCGCTCCCGGGGGGGCAGCTGAGGACCCCAGGAGGGCCCCGGGGGGCGGCCAGGGGCCTGGGGGCAGTTCGGGCTCCCCCGGTGGCAGCCGGGCCCTGAGGGGCAGTGGTGACCCTGGGAGGGCCCGGGGGGGTCAGGGCTTCAGGGGCCAGCTGAGGCCCCCGGGGGATTGGCGGCAACTGTTGCCCCCCTGCAGGTGCGCAGCGAGTGCCCCCTGGGGCAGCTCTTGGCCCGTGAGGCCGCGCTGGGGCGGGAGATCCGCGCCCTCGACAGCGACATGCAGACGCTGCTCTACGAGAACTACAACAAGTTCATTTCTGCCACTGGTGAGCACCCGGCGGGGGGAGCGCAGGCGGCCGGGGGGGACTGGGGGGGCCCCGGGCAGCCGAGGGACCCAGGCGGCCGGCTCCTTCTCCCCAGACACCATCCGAAAGATGAAGGTTGACTTCCGGCGCATGGAGGCAGAGATGGACGATTTGGCTGCCAACATGGCCGCTATCAGCACCTCCAGTGCCCGCGTCAGCGCCGCGCTGCAGGACCGGCACCGCCGCGGCGCCCAGCTTGCCGGTACGGGGAGAGGGGGGTCCCGAGGGGGCAGTTCTGGGGTGTTGGGGGGCAGATCTTGAGGTTGGGGGAGGCCTTGGGGGGCAGATCTGGGGGTTGAGGTGACCCTGGGGGCAGATCTTGTAGGCAGAGGTAGATTGAAGGGGGTTGGGGGGACCTTGGGGGACAGATTTGGGGGGTATGGGGCAGAACTGGGGGTTGGAGGGCAGATAATGGGGGGGAGGGCTGAGGGGCAGATCCAGGGGGTGGGGAGACCCCAAGGGGGGCAGATCTGGGGGTAGGGGGCAGATCTGGGTGTTGGGGGCCGATAGCAGGGTCTTGGGAGACCCCGAGAGGGCAGATCCAGGGTGTCGGGGGCAGATAACGGGGGGGGGGGCGGGGGCTGAGGGGCAGATCTGGGGGGTGGAGGGACCCCAGGGGGGCAGATCCAGCTCCTGGCCCCGCCCACACTTGCTCACCCCACCCCAGCGGCTGGCCCTGTCCCACAATCTGGCCCCGCCCCTTTCTTGCCCCCATCCCTAACCTCCCCCCCTCCCCCCGGCCCCCCAGGGGTGCAGGCGCTGCTGCGGAAGCTGCAGTCCCTGGTGGAGGTGCCGGGGCGGCTGCGGCGGTGGGCAGCACCGGGGGCGGAGCCTGCGCGGGCCCTGCGCTGCCACGCCCGCGCCCGTGCCGTGCTCCGCCACTACCGCCATCTGCCCTCCTTCCGCGCCATCGAGGACGAGAGCCATGCCATCATGGCCGACCTGGCCCAGCGCCTCCGTGCACGCCTCCGGTGCGTTCACGCCGGAGCCTACTGACAGCAGCGCTGGGAAATGGGGTTTGGGGGGATGTTCACCCTGGAGCCTACTGATGACAGCTCTGGGAAAGAGCCGGGGGGGGAGGGAGGTGTTCATTCTGGAGCCTAATGATAGCCATTCCAGTAAACAGCCTTCTTGGAGGGGTGGTGGTGGTTGTGGTATGTTAACTCTGAAACCTACAGAGCTACAGGAGACAGTTTTTTAAGGGGTCAGGCGTGTTAAATCTGGAGCCTAATGATAACAGCCCCCAAGAAACATCCTAGGGAGGGGGGCATTTACCCTGGAGCATATTAATAGCAGCCCCAGGAGCCATCCCTGGCGCAGAACGTTCACAGGGTAAGGGGGAGGATTGTGACCACTGCCGACAGCTTTTAAAAGGCAGCGTGACGTGGGGTTTTCTCACCTGTCTATGGTAAGGGGATAATTCGGGAGCCTACTGAGGGGTCTCGGTGATTTTTCATTATTATTGTGAACTCTGGAACCCACTGATGATCTTCCGTGAGTTTTTTATTGCGATAACCACTGTTAACTTCAGAACATGCTGATGCTATTAAGTATTTTTTTCCCCTTTGTTTTTTTGAACAATTACTGTTTACTCTGAAGCCTGCTGATGACTTTTATTGCTTATTCCCTGCTTTCTTGCTGTGCCACTGTTAACCCCGGAACCTGCCACTGTCCCCAAGTAACCCCATCGCTTCCCGCCCCGCCAGGGATGACACCTTGGACCCCAAGGAGCTCACCGAGTGCGTGGAGATGCTGTTGCAGCTGGAAGAGCCACCTGAGGAGCTGTGCGAGGAGTTCCTGAGCCACGCCGGCGCCCGCCTCGAGGCCGAGCTGGCAGCGCTGGAGGCCGAGCTGCCCCCGGCTGACCCCTCCGGCACCGCCGCCACGCCGCCCCCCGCCTCCGACATCCTCGACTTCGTCGACCGCGGTAGCTCGGCCTTCGTGGGCAACCTGTGTCTCCTCGCGGCCTCGTACCGCAGCCTCTTTGAGGGGCGCCCGGGGGCTGGGGACGGCCGCCTGGAAGCCTTCGCCGCCACCCTCACCACCCGCTACTTTGAGCTGCTGGAGCGGCGCCTGGCGCTGGAGCGGGGCCTGGGCGACACCTCGCTGCTGGTGCGGGCGCTCGACCGCTTCCACCGCCGCCTCCGCGCCCTCCTCGAGCTGCTGCCCGCGGCCGGGGCCGAGGCGGGCGCCGCACTGGTGGCCCGGGCGGCGCGCGAGCGGGTGGACCGCTACCTGCGGGCGCTGCAGACCTTCTTCCTGGGGTGCCTGGGCGACGTGCGCCAGGCGCTGGCCGCTCCCCGGCCCCCTGGCAAGGAGGGTCCCGGCCTGCCCGACCTGCTGGCCACGCTTGCCTCCTCCATCCTTGGCCAGCTCAAGGCCGTCCTGGCCTACGTGCAGCTCTTCACCGCCAAGGACGTCGCCTTTGCCAGCCTGCCCTACTTCAAGGTGGGCTGTGGGGGGGCGTGGGGCAGTTTGGGGGGTCGCTGGGGCAATCTGGGGTTGGCCCAGGGCAGTTCGGGCGTTGCGCGGGGCAGGTCAGGGCTTGCGCAAGGCCGACTGGGCGGGTCGTGGGCGATTTGGAGGTTGTGCAGGGCAGTTTGGGGGTCGCTGGGGCGGTGTGGAGCTCGTACAGGGTAGTTTGTGGGGTTTTGTGGCCCCAGGGTTGTATTTTTGGGGTGTAACCCCTTGTTTTCGGTCGCAGGGGGAGTTCTGCGTGGAGGCGGTGCGCGAAGGGCTGGTGGTGGCCTTCGTGCGCTGGCTCTGCCGCACCGCCCGGGGCTTTGCCGACGGCCCGGCTGAGCGGGGGGCCCCCGCCGCACCCCCGGCCCTGCTGCTGCTCCTCGCCCGCCTCTGTCTTGACTATGAGGCCACCACCATCAGCTACATCCTCACGCTCACCGACGAGCAGTTTCCTCCCCAGGTGAGCCCCCAAAACTGCCCCAGTTGGCCCCAAAATGGCCCTAAAGGGACCCTGAATGTCCCCAAAATGTCACAAAACGGGTCGGCATCCCTCTGTGTCCCAGCATCCATTCAGGACACAGTGGCGGGTGCCATGGTGTGCGTGGAGGCCTGGGGATCTTCCTTCTGTGTCACCCAAAACATCCCTGAGTGGACCCAAAATGCTCTGATTGTCCCCAGAATGGCCCCAGAGGGTCCGGGATGGCCCTATGAGACCTCAGGTGGCCCCAGGTTCCTCCGTGGCCCTGTGTCCACCCAGGATGCGGTGGTGGAGACGATGGTGTATGTGGAGGTGTGGGGATCTTCCTTCCGTCTCTGTGTGCCTCCAGATGTCCCTGAGGGACCCCAGAATGTCCCCAGGTCCCCCTCCCTGCTGGTGCCCCATGTCCCTCCAGGCTGTGACCCTGGGGATGGCAGTGCACATGGAGGCAGAAGGGTCCTTACCTGTGCCAGCGTCTCCCAAATGTCCCCAAGGAGCTTCTGCGTGTCCCCAAGTTCCCCCAGATGCTCCAAGGATATGAGGGTGGCAGTGATGCTGCTGCAGGTGGAGTGGCCCGGAGAGCATCCCACATGTCTCCTGATGTCCCTGTGCCCCAGGACAGCAGATGGCGGAGGCACGGGGGGCCCTTGTGTCCCCAGGCCACAGGGCCAGTGGCGACGGTGGGGACAGCGCCGTGCGCCGAGGCGTGGGGGTGTTCCTGCGTGTCTCCGCATGTCTCCGTGTCCCTTGCACCCCCAGGACACAGGCCCGGCGGTGACACCGGGACCGGCGCTGTGCGCAGAGGCGCGGGGGGCGGCGCAGCGGCTGCTCGACCACTACGTGCAGGTCCAGGGCGCCGCGGTGGCACAGATGCTCAGGAAGAGCGTGGAGACGCGAGACTGGTTGGGCACCGTCGAACCCCGCAACGTTCGTGCCGTCATGAAGCGCGTGGTCGAGGACATCACCGCCATTGATGTGCAGGTTGGGGCAACACCAGGAGCCCAAAGGGGCTGGGGGGGCCTGAAGTCCCGCGGGGGGTCCCAGACATCCCCGAGGGTCCCTGGAGAGGCCCCGAGGTCCCCATAAGGTCCTTGAGGACTTTAGGAAGTCTTCAGAGGGCCTCTGCAGGGGTCCCTGAAGTCCCCTGGTCATTCCCAGATGTCTCGGAGGGTTCCTGGGAGAGCTGGGAGTCCCCGAGGGTCCTGGGGCAGGGGGCTGAAGTCCCTGAAGGGTCAAGAGGGGATGCCTGAGGTCCCCATAGGGTCCTTGAGGATCTTGGGGGGTCCCAGAAGGGTTTGGGAGGGTCACAGAGGATTTGGGGGGTCCTGGGTGGCTTTGGGGGGTCCCAGAGGGTATTTGGGAGGATGCTGGGATACCAGCACTGAGAGGGTGTGGTGCCGCAGGTGGGGCAGCTCTTCGAGGAGGGGGTGCGGCGGGCGCAGAGCAGCGACTCGAGCCGGCGCGCCTTCTCCGTCTACAGCAGCTCACGGGCACCCGGGCGCTACGCCCCCAGCTACACCCCCAGGTCAGCCCTGTCACCCAGGCCGCCTCTTGGCCACCCCCGGGCCACCCCGTCACCCCTGCACTCCCTCTGTCACCCCTGTGGTAATCGCTACACCTTCCCCGTGGCCCTCGTCACGTCCCCAAACTGTCGCAGTATCCCCTGACGATCCCCACGTGCCTTGCGTCCCGTGATCATCTCCTCTCCGTGTCCCTGACCATCCCCACGTTCCCTGACTGTCCCCACCTCCACCGCCCAGCCTCACGTTCCCCGTCTTTGTGTCCCCAAACAGTCCCAGTATTCTCCTGACTGTCCCTGCATCCTCTGACCATCTCTCTGTCCCCATTCCGGTGTCTCGTGACAGTCCCTGTGTCCCTGCCCCCACACCCCCTGGCTTTCTCAAATACTCTGCTGTCCCCGTGTCCCTGACTCCTGGTGTCACCGTCCCCAGTGCCCCCATGGACACCCACCTGCTCAGCAACATCCAGAAGCTCTTCTCCGAACGCATCGACATCTTCAGCCCTGTTGAGTTCAACAAGGTGAGGCCACGGGGACATCCCTGGGTCCCCAAGGGCCCCCCCGGTCCCCATGTCCCCGAGGTCCCTGAACTGCCCACCTCCTGTCACCCATGTGCCCATGCTGGTGGGACTTGGGGCCTCCCTGCACTTGAGGAATCCAGGCCGAAGGAGCCCCCGTTCCCCATGTCCCCAGTGTCCCCACATCCCGTGTGTCAGGACTCATGGGATCCCTGGGGCCTGGTGACCAGGATGAGAGGATCCTAGGAGCTGCTGGCCTGCAGAGGGGCGTCCCCAGTGTCCCCAGTCCCCCTGCAGATGTGACTCATGGCCTTCCTGCCCTGGGGGCATCCCTGTCCCGCTGTGCCACATGTCCCTGCTGTCCCCAGGTGTCGGTGCTGACTGGGATCATCAAGATCAGCCTGAAGACGCTGCTGGAGTGCGTGCGGCTGCGGACGCTGGGGCGCTTCGGGCTGCAGCAGGTGCAGGTGGACGGCCATTACCTGCAGCTCTACCTCTGGCGCTTCGCCGCCGACGAGCGGGTGGTGCAGGGGCTGCTGGACGAGGTGGCCGCCAGCGCCGCCCACCGCTGCCTCGACCCCGTCCCCATGGAGCACAGCGTCGTCGAGCTCATCTGCGAGCGCGGGTAGGACATGGGGACACGGGTTGATGTACAGGACGTGGCATCGCATAGCGGGGGGACAGGGGACATGCCTTGGGTCCTGTTAGATACCTGGGGACAGAGCTGTACCCTGCGAGTCCCCACACGTACATGGGGACGCTCCATGTCTCCTCCCCCACATGGCAACGCACAAGGACGTCCCCTGTCCCCACACACAGTAACAGGCAGGGACAGCCCCTGTCCCCGCACCTGCACAGGGTCACCCCACGTTGTCACCTCCCCCAGCCCCAGTAACACCCCACATTGTCCCCCCCACCCCTGTGACGCCCTCAACGTGTGCCGACACCCCGAGTTGTCCCTGTGGCCCCAGTGACACCCCGTATCATCCCCCCACCTTGGTGACATCCCCTTGTGCCGCCTGGGAACACCCTGGGCACAGCCCCCTTGTCACAGTCGGGGACAATAAATAAAATGTGTGAGCTGTGCTTGGTGTCCCCTGCCTGTGCCTGGGGAGGGGACGGGACACAACAGGGGCAGACGCCTGGGTCCCTGGGGGGCGGCAGGGGTGTGCAGGGATAAAGGGGGGTCACTTTGATGCCTGCGTCCCTTGGCCACCTGTGTCCCCACGGGGAGGGGGGCAGACCCGGCCCCTCGCACAAGCACCCTTCCTTTCCCCCCCAGACCCTTGCACAAGCGCGCCGTGTGCGCCCGGTGCCGTGCACGAGCACCCAAGCAGCGCCCGGCCCCCTCGTGAGCAACCTGGGGGCGCCTGGCGCCTTGTCCGGCCGCCGCCCTCCCAGCCGCCTCTCGCAAGCAGCTCGCACGCGCCCAGGGCCTCGCAAGGGGGCTGCAAGGGGACGGGGGGGGCCGGAGCAGGGGCAGGGGCGCAGGCAACGCCCTGGGCCTGGGGTCGGGGAAGGGCCGTGCCGGGGAAGCAGCCCTCTGAGCACCGGCCCTGGAAAAAGGGATCCCACGGCTCAGGCGGGATGAAGGGCGTGCACAGGGTCAGGGACAGCTGGCACAGCAGGGCTTCATGCGCTGAAGGGAGTCCCCGAGCTGTCCCTGCACGGGACGAGACAGCGACGGACTGACAGCAGCGACAGAGAGCCCAGAAGGGTCCCAAACCACAAAAGTCAGGGACAAAACCTTTGGTGGGCCCTGAACAAAGGGCTGGGTGATGCTTGGGGCCGTTAGCTAGAAGGACAAAACCCTGGGGCACGAAAACCCGGGGACGCTTCCACTGCAGGTGTAAATACCTGCACACCGCTGAGGCAGTCAAACTTCCCATCGCTGTCCCAACACTCCCAGCGTGGCTTTGGAAAAGTCGCTTCGTCTGTCTCTGTGGCATCGAAGTTGAGAAGCCTAGTCACCACGAACTCCCCAAACGACTCGGAGAGATGGGCAGACAGACGGACACTCCTGCTGGAAGAGATCGGGAGCATCTGAAGAATCTTGCAGACAGGGGGTCCCTCGATTGGAGAAGCCAGAGCGACTGAAATGAGAGCTTTGCTCTCTCACTGCCCTCCGCCGCTGAGATCGCGGCACAGACCTCTTGGGCCCAGCTCGCCCTCCCCCGGAAAAACCACGCGGATTAAGGGACAGCCGGAAAATAAGACACGAAACACAAATTCCAGGTGTGCAAGCGTACATTCCTGTATTACGTGACACCAAGCGCCCAAGAGCACACGGCTCCTAGAGCGCGCACACAGATCACATCCGCGTTTCCCTTGCTCCCGTTTCTGCCCTGCAGACTTCATCCAGGTCTGGCCCTGCAGGCTGGACCTCCCCAGCTCCCCAGCAGCCGGATGACACAACAGCACACATGACAGGGCCCAGCAGCCTGCGTGATGTCACAGCGCGTCCCCGTAACACGCCAAGGCCTCTCCCCAAGGCCGCCGGGCAGCTGACACCACAACCTCTCCTGCCCTCGCCGCGCTCTGCCACCGAGAGCTGCAGCACCCGCCGAGCTCATCCGCACCCGCTGCCATGGCCAAGGCGGAGCGAGGTGAAGCGCTGCTGCTCCTCCCGGGGAGCCTGCGCACCGCGCCGCTTGCAGGGAGCCCTCAGCAACTCTCCCAGTCTATCCCGCAGGCTTCGTAGCCACGTCCAGCGTGGAGGGAGCCTGGGTGGGGACCTGGAGGCCCCACCGCCCACACGGCCCCATCATGGCCCAGTTCACCAGCCCAGGACCCAAGTACTCCATCCCTGGGACAACAGGTAAACCCCCAGCGCGGGGGGCACCCCCTGCCTCCAGGGGACGAGCAGCCCCAGCTCCCTTCCCCTTTGCGCCGAGCCTCCCTGCTCCCAGCTGCAGCAAGGACACGGACCGGCCGCGGGAAGCTGGGTCTGCGTCTTTGCTACCAACGGGCTGCTCCCAGCTCCTCCCTTTCTTCTCCTCTTCCTCTTTGGCTTCTCCTCCTCCTCTTCTTCTTCACCTCCTTCTTCACCATCTCCTCTTCTGTTTCACCTTCTCTCCCTGTTCTTCTTCTCCGCTGCGTAAAATCGGCGGTTGCGGGCAGGTGTCCTTTCACAGCCTTTGCTTCCCAGGTTACCTGGCTGACAACCCCACCAAGGCCAAAGCCCCTGCCTACACGTTTCAAAGGGCCAAACCTCCCGCCGCAGAGAGCTGCTCCCCGGGCCCTCGGTACTACGTCCAGCCCCGCGTCACCAGCAACGGCAAGGACGTGGCCCCAGCGCAGCACATGGGCGGGCTGCCCAAGCTCAAGACCGCGGTCACCCCTGGGCCGAGTGAGTGCCGCGCCCCCAGCCCTTCGCTCAGGCGAGACAAGCACGCCTTACTCGTGCCCTGGGCTGCCGGGGCACGAAACCCTCGGCTCGCGCCCCGACGGAGCTTCAGAGGGGTCCAGAAAACAAAGGAGGCTGAGCGCCTCCTCCTGCCCTCTGCGCTTGGCTTGGGGAAGAGAGCCCGGCTTCACCGCTCTTCTCCGCTCCTCCTCTGCCCCAGGCGACTACTCCATCGACAAGGCCAGCAAGCACGTCTACAGAAGCCCGCCGGCGCAGTCCCTGGCCTTCCGGCACACGGCCCTCAGAGCCGACCAAGCGCCAGGTGAGGGCACCCGGGGGAGCAGGCACGCTGGCAGCCCGCCCGCCCGCCCGCCCTCCGGGAGCCGCTGCTGGGCCGCTTTGGCAGCGGGCCCCAGGAAAAGCCCGCGCGGCAGGATGCAACCGCCTCTTGACACACAAGCACAGCGGCTTTGCCAAAGACCTCTCCAAGGTGAGCCACGCTTCTCTGCCGCGGCAAAGCCCGTGGGCGCTAGCAGGAATCTCCCTCCTCCTCCTCTGGGAAATCGGCCTCTCCACAGGGCAACACGAGGCGCCCTTATTCCCGCCGCTCCGTCCCTCTCGCACCACTGCTCTGCCCAGCCAGTTCAACCAGCGCAGCCGCGGCGACGGCCGCCAAGAGCCGGCACCTGCCTTTGGCACCCAGCAGCCTCCTGCCTCTCTCCCAGACGCCGGGTCCCACTGCCTTCCCCAGGGTGGAGCTGGACATCTACAAGAAACGGGCTCCCGCGTACACCATGGGAACCAAAACCGGACTTGGAGGTGACCAAACGCCAAAGCCGGGGCCGGCAGACTACTGCCTGGGAAAGGTAAGGCAGCCTGCCCGCCGCTCCTCCTCGGCTTTGCCACAACCAGCCCTTAAGCATCTCCCCCTTCCGACGGGGCTTCTGGGAACGCTCTTGCCTCCCCGTTCCTCCCGAAGAGGGCAGCGATGCCGAGCGGCGGCAGCAGCAGAGCAGCGGCGGTGCCCTGCTGACGCAGGAGGCGTCCCACAAGCGTGCCCGCCGGACCGGGAGGCCGCTACGCGGGCCCAGGCAGGCGCACGGCAGCGCACAGCAAATGCACGCGCATCGACTGGTGATGCCGGCCGGCCGTCGCCGAGGCCAAGCCCTCCTGAGAGCCAGGCGCCACGGGCACAAATTTTTCTTCTCCCTTTTCCCCTTCCAGGTGACGCTGATCAGGCCCCGGGCACCCGCTCCCACTGTCGGACTCTGACATTCCCTCTACACAGCCCCTCTCCCCGCGGGTGTCTGACCCGCTCACACGCTGCGCTGGGAAACCCCGCTTGCTGCATCCTCCTGCTTCTTTGTTGTTGTTGATGTCACATAATACAGGAACGTACATTTGAACACCTGGAATTTGCGTTTCGTATCTTATTTTCCCGCTCTCCCTTAATCCACGTGTTTGTTCCGGGGGAGGGCGAGCTGGGCCCAAGAGGTCTGTGCCGCAACCTCAGTGCGGAGGGCAGTGAGAGAGCAAAGCTCTCGTTTCAGTCGCTCTGGCTTCTCCAGTCGAGGGACCCCCTGTCTGCAACACCCTTCTTTTTGTTCACTATTACTTTACAGCGATCAGTTATTAAGCAGGGAGAGGCAGAGGAAAATAAAGGTATTCAGCGAGTGGTTCCTGGTACCCTGACGTTTGGTGTCTTGCCAGCTCCTGACAGACGGGGAATCCCTAGATTTATGTTGCCTTAGGAATTGACAAGGCTCTGAGTCTGGAACAGAAACAGTAGCAAAACGTTTACAAAAAGATCAAAGATGCAAATACATTAAAAAAAACCCCTCTGCTGAAATTGAAGGAGCTGCTAAGCCCTTCTGAGGATGAGTATGTATTTGGCTTGGCCCCAACCTGCAAGTTGCCACAGCAGCTTCTTGGGAAACAGCAGAAAATCCATGTGAAAAGTAAGCAAAGCAACTGCCGCCTGGGGAGCCCGTGCACGCGTACCCATCCAGGGAGGAACCAAGGCTCGGAGCTCGGACCGGTTCCCGGCAGAAAAACATTTCTAGAGGATTTTCTTTCTCCCTCCTTCGCTTTTACACACGCAGCTGCAGCTGGAAAAGCGGTCAGCACGGGGAGAAAGCTGCCTTGGCTGGGGCGCGATGCCCTCCGGCCGCAGAGCCGGATTGCCGACCCACGCGCCTGTGTGCGGGCGCGGCGGGTGAGCCCGTACACATAACAGCGCTGCTGGTTGGCCTCTGTCAGAACAAACAGCATCTCCGCCTGACAGCAAGGAGGAGAAAACAAGACCTTTATTTATCAAAACAGAGGACAGAAGCAGTTTTAAAGCATCATCCGAATTTGATTTAGAACTCCGTGTTACCTCTGAAGAAGGCAGATCTAAACTCGACTGCAGGTGACCGGCTGTAGCACCCAGCCCACGGCGCAGAAAAACCCCTGCCAGCACCTGGGTGTCTGCCTTTTGTCGTCGTCGTTTCCCAGAGGCGCTGGGCGTCAGCAGCTGGAGGCGGTGGAGAAGCGTTGTCAGCGGCTGGGTCCGATGTTTGTCCATTTAAGCCTCTGCCCGCACGAGTCTCTGCAAGAGCAAGCGGGAGCAGTGAGTGCAGGCTGCCCAACGGCTCGTGCAGAGCAGAGCCGGCCCTGGCTGGGGCCGGGGCTCCGGATCGCGGCTGGAGGCTCCGGCAGGGCTCGGGTGGGGGCAGCGGCTCCGGCTCCCTCCCGCCGGCGCTCCCCGGGCCAGGACGTGCCACCAGGCCCCGCGCGAACGCCAGCACAGAGCGAGCGTTGCCTGCACCCAACCCTTGCTCGTACCCAGCGCTCGCTTTCGCCCTGGCTCCGTTCCGAAAAACGCACCTGCGTGAAGCAGGCGCCTTCCAGCGGGCGGTCAGCGCGCCCGTCCGCTCTGGGCGACAGGAGAAAGGATTGTGTTTGCTGTGGAGCCATCGCTTGTGAACGGTCTCCCAAAGCGTGTGGGAGCTTTGTGCGGGCGTGCAACGGAGCCCGGGGCCGAGGGGTGCTCAAGTTAGGGTGTTTGGGTGCTCCGTGCCCAGAACGCGGTACGAGGCTGCAGAGTTAGAGGCGTTTCTGGGGACAATAAAAGGACTGAATTACCAGCAGGGCGAGGAGGGCCTTCACGTGCTGAGGAGAAAGCCCGTCGATACATTCCTTCAGTGCGGTCAGAGCAGCTCTGGTCACATCATCGACTTTATAGTGAGAAATTGGCCCGGCGTACAGCTGCTCCGCAGAGCCTTCAAGCAGCGTCTGGAGAAAGCTCGGGACAATCTCATGAGCAGAGCCCGCTCCTGGGGTACGAAAGACAAAGTGGAGTGCAATGAGCAAACCCTTCACCTGCTCGGATCCAGCTTCTGCCCCCTAACGCCCTCCGCCCCCCGGCGACGCACAAGTCGCACTGAGTTTTTGCAGAGCGCGTTCCCAGCTTTGCAGGGCCGGTTTTTAAAGCTGTCAGAGAAACAGGTTGCCACTGCAGGAGCTGCTCTGCGGCACAGGTCCCTGGGTGGAATCCCACCGGTCACGGACAAGCTTCTGCCTGCCTGGTCCTCAGCCCTCCTCTCTTCTCTCTTCTCCTCTCCTCTCTCTGGACCCAGCTTCTTCTCAGGCTTTGTGGGATTTTTTTTCTCTTTTCCATGCGCCTTTGCTCCTTACCTGATTCCCTGTTCTCTAACCAGATACCAAAAACCATTCGGCTCCCTTCTCTGAATATGTCTGTGTATTCGTCACCCAGGCTGTCTGTAATATTCAGTAATTACATTTTTTCTCCGGTCTCTGGAATTGTCAGCATTTTAGATGAAAGTAAACTGAAAATGTTTCTACTCTCTTAATCTCTTTTCTTCAAGTCCACATCTTGTCGCCTTCTGAAGTCGTACCTACACAACTGCCTAAAAGGGCTGATTTTGAATTTACACTTAACGTGCTGTTCTTCCAAGACCTTGCTGGGTTTTCCAGGGCTACTCGTGCAACTTGATCTCCTTTCCATATTCTCTTTGTACGAGTTGTCTTGATTTAATCACTGAGCCTTGACTGAAAAAAAAGAACAATCATCAGTCTGCTAAGTTCTGTCCCTTCTAGTAAAATTCTGGGGTTTTTCCTCCTTTTATTGTCATCCTTGTTCTTAATTTATGAGGTTTAATGTGAGAGTCACATCGATTGAAATCCATTTACTTTACCTGCTTTTATAAAACCCTTAGGTTCTTCAGCTGACGAGGTAACGTACGGAGTACAGCCTGCTCCTGCCCACCCGGCCGTTCCTCCTACGCTAACTGCTGGCAGCGCCCTCCCGGCTGATAACCTGGGAGCGTTAACCAGGCTGCGAGCCCGCCACCACCCCCTCAACAGGCTGCGTTACGGCTGGGTCCACAGGCGTTTTCACCTTCCAAGTTTACGTCTTTCCCCATGTTTATTTTCTGGTTTCTGGCCCTTTGGCCTCCGTGTCGCCTCAGAGGAGGCTCCCTTGTGGGCTCAAGGAGCCAAGCCTGGAGGTAATGGTAGGTAATGGTAGTAGTGACCCAGCACTAAATAACAGAGTCACGTTGGGTTCTTTTGCTTACGGCTGAGTCCCCACACCTGATCGAGTCGCTGGAGCCAGCAGGACGGATCGTCTGATCTAGCGTAGGCGCCGGGCTGCCATGAGGTGCGTCGTCACCGACTCACCCAGTCCATCGAGTTGAAGGAGAGCCAGGGTGGGTACGCGAACACTGGCCGTCACCGTGCAGAGACCAAACTGAGCGGGTGAACCCTGCTGTAAGTGTCCAAGTGAAAAAAAATCTCGGAGACCTTCCACAAGCTGCTGGGGTTGGTATTTTCTTGGAGGCTGGGTAGCTGAATTTCCCTGTCGTCACCAAAGCCTTCGGTGCTAATCGAGGGGGCAGCGTTTCTGCCGGCAGGGACACGGCGTGCTTTCTCGGCAAATTTTAAACGAGGCATCAAGATGCCTTTCAGTTGCTTCCTAGAGTAGTTTCTACCAGGGGTTTTAATGGCACTCTGAATAGTTTGAATACTTTGTGCAGAAGTTTAATGAGTTCAAGGTTATAAAAAAAAAAAAAAAAAACATTAAAAATTTAAAATTCTATTTTTTTAATTGGCAAAACTTACCAAGGGAGCTGCAGAGCACCACGGCGACGAGGAGAGCAACAGCCAGCTTCATGGCAGAGCGCACCGTTCTCCGTCTGTCGTGTGCCGAGCTGGGAAGGCCAGCGAGCGCCCTTTGGAGCCAGCGCAGGGACCTGGGTATATATGTGGGGAACGGCGCAATGCGAGGGGAGGAATGGGCCCAACAGGTCACGCAGCTGCGCTAAAACTGGGTCCAGGTCATGCTTGTTTATGAAGTGAGCAGATGACAAATGTGGGTGACCTCTGCTTTCCTCGGCTGCTGCCGTGGGACCTGGAACAACGGACATCGCGCCCCGTCAGCGAGAGTTCGCGCTGACATTAGGCGTGGGGCGCGTGGGCTTGGGAGCTCAGCACGAGGAGTGAGATTGCTCTGTCCCTGGAAGATGCAGAACCGCAAAATCGGCAGCCAAGATCCTGCATCAAGCCATTTTATCCAAGGCGCTTTCAAGCTCATTTGTTCCAGCCTTCTGATGTGATTTCATGCAGAACTGCTGCCACTTCTCTTGCAAGAGAATAATTATTCTTCTATTGTTTTCTTTGCTTCTCTTCTATAATTCCAGTTCTGCAGGGACTAACGTGTCTTTTTAAGTATCATGATCTGTGGTGGCCTAGGGGAAAAAAAAAAAAAATATATATATATATGAAAAATAGGCTGATGCATGAATGACAATAACCACACGTTAAGGAAGACCATCTTTCATAGCTTCTATACAGCTTAGCAGCTGCTCTCAGCCAAGTGTGCACTGCTGAGGCACGGAGAAATTGCCTCCGTGAATGCCCAGCTGGCAGCTGCATCGGACACGTTGATAATCTTCGGAATAATATCACAGCGTCACTCCTGAACTTAAAAAAAAGTGAAGCACGTTTTTAAGGTAAAAATTAAAGGCCTGTTGGCCAGCTGAAGCAACGTGTGGCGCAGGTGGCTGGTTCTTGAGTTGCAGACCTAACGCTGCTGCTCTCCGAAGGCGCCCGCCGTGCCCTGGCACCCCCGGCAGCACCGCTGCAGGAGGCCGGAGCAGGGCCGCCTGCGCAGTCCCACCCAGCCCGGCTCTCCATCGCGTTTCACCGAGGGGGCCTGGCCTCCCGAACGCAAAACGACCACGGAGCATCGCAGGCTTCCCGGGGCGCGGGCTGAGCCCGTGCTTCGCCTTGGGGCTGTTCGGTTTCTAAGCTGCAAGTTCAAGGAATTCAATTTGAAACGCTCCCGGGAGGTTTTACCCCCGGCTGTCCTGGCAGGAGCTTGTCCTCATCTTTGCATCCCTGGAGCTGACGCCCCTGGGAGCGAACAAGGGTGCCCCTGAAAATGAAGGGTTTTTTTCATGCTCTTCTGGTTTTAAACAAAGAATGTATATAATTCTAGTTTAAGAGTGTGAATTTCTGATTTGCCTCGATTAGCGACAAGCAGCTCAGCAAGGGCTGTGATGAGCGGGAGGGGAGCAGATCCTTCCCTGGCGTACGCGGCCCGTTATTGTCTGCTTGCTGGAAGACACGCAGCGCCCGTCCCCACTGCGGGGACCCGCCAGCGCTGTGGGACGACGGCACCGCACCCAACCCGCCCGCTTTTCTTGCTTTGAGTACGTTCGGACTCTGCGCATAGGCAATTCTCCAGGTGCAGGTTGCCGGGAGAGCTTTTGGAGTCTCCGTCCTTGGAGGTACTCCCTACGTTCCCAGCAACGCTCCCTCCTGTGACAAACGACCCGAGGAAAGAGAGTGCTTTGCATTGGCTTTGCAAAAATCCATCGCGCTTTTCTTCGAGAATGATTCCTGTTTTCTCTTCGTTGCGCCTAACGTAGCGTAACCGAGTGACAGCTGCCGGGGCATCGCACTTGTTCGCCTGATAACTACAGGGAGGATGATCTCAAAACAAATGATCGAACCCTACATTTGAATAAGATTAACAAACAAAGGCAGTTATTTATTCTACTCTATTGTAGATGAGATGTATTTGGATGAAAATAAGCTTCTAGAGTCCCTGAAGAGACCTGTGACAGCCCTGGAGGGAGGAAACAGTATTTGGAAATACGTATCCCTTGGCAAGGGCTGCTAATCGGGATTTCCCTTGTAAGCTACTTAATGTCATTTGGGGGTTTGTCTAAAAGTGTTTGTTTTTCTTGTTTTCCTACTGCTGGCAATATTGTCAGCAATCAGGTCACTAGAATCCATTTTAATTAATAATAATATTTTCAGGCTGATCCCTGAACAGTCAGAAGATAAAGTCTGGGTCCAAACTTTCTCGGAAAGGCCCCCGCGTACTTTGGAGCGCGTGCTGTGGCGTGCCAGCCCCGGGAAAGCTGGCCTCTCTCCCCGTGCGCGCGGGGGAGCGACAAACGGGGGACGGTGAGAAGGGGAGGACGTGAAAGCGAGGGGAGTTAGCACCTGGTTTACGGAACAGCCTTCCCTCTGACCGGCAAAGCCCCTTTGCAGACAGCAGGGTTTTCTTGCCTGAGCGGCGCCGCAGCCGGGCCACCGCCTCCCTTCTCGGCCACCGCTGAAGTCTGTCTGGCACCACGTTCCCGGGGGACGTCCCGCCTGGGCTCCGCGGCTCCCTGTGCGAGGGGGAAGGGGATAGTGACAGCTAAGAGAAAGGCTTGGCAGGGCTGCAAATCAAGGACAGCACCTCGTGCTGTTCTGACGCTCCTGTAGCCTTGGTTTGAGTCTTTCCACCATGAATAAGGCTTGAGATTTAGCGAGGCTGTAGGCAGATCCCTTGGGATACACGTGCTGCCTTCACGGCCACCTGCCAGCTTCGCTGCTGTCCGTCCCTTTCCTTCCCTGCAGCACTGTCGTGCTCCCCAAGCCGTTGTGCCGCTGTTCCGACCCTGCTGCGCCCGTTTGCAGGTTATGGATTGGATTTTGCAGGTCATGGAAAGGATTACAGCTGGACGCAACCGCGACGGTTACCGTCATCTGCTCCTACTGTTAAGACACAGGCAAGTTTTAACAAATTTGCTGTTGAAAACACTGTGGTCCGTGAAAGCAGGTGACGAATGATGTTTTGTTGGGTTGTGTCTCTTGGCTGGCGCAGGTTGGATAATCTGGAAAGCACGCAGATAAAAATCTTAACTGCTTAATTCTCATTTATAACCCAAACATTGAAGGATTTAACTGTTGGCCTCTCTTACCACAGATCAGTACCGAAGCGAGTTTGCACGATGACTTCTGCGGCTCCTCTGTCTGGGCTTTCCTTCCTTGTCCGCAGGCAGCCGGGGCAGAGCGGGGGAGAGTTTGCGTTGGGTGGCTGGGCTGAGCCCCAGCTCGGGGCTGGGCCAGCAGCGCGGGCTGGAGAGCACGCAAGGTGAGACCCCCTGTAGCCGCAGCTCTAGGGCACGTACCCTCATTTCTAGGAATCCTTCCTGCTTCCGCTTTGTGGAAGGGACCCTGCAAATAAAGCTGTTGTGCTTCAGCGACAGCATTGACGAGCTCAGGAGAGGGGCACCGCTCCCCACCTGGCCAGGTAAGGGGCTGACTTCCACAGCAGCGCAGAGCCTCGTGCCCCATTTCCATGCTTTCTGCGGTTGCAGAACTCTCTCACCTCTCGGGAGGGGAAAGAACGCACGCACTTCGCTGTCCCCATGGAGTCCTCCTGGCAGCGGTGCCCGCGTGGTTCTCACTTTGTACCGCACAAACATTAAGCTAAACTTAATGGGTTTTTTTGTTTCCCTTTTATTTCTTATTTTCTTTCCAGGTGCATACAACCTGCACGCTTCTGCAACCATTCTGGGTGCCGCTCTCGGGTGTCCGCAGGCACGCGCAGCTCAGGCTGCGGCAGGCTGGTCCCGGGCGCCAGGCGGGGCCGTGGCTGCAGAGCACGACGTTCGCCGAGGGTCGGAGGCGACAGGGGAGCCCCCAGGCCTTCACGGGAACGCGCAGCTCGACCTTCCGACAGGACATAAGCCGAGACCTGCAACCGCCTTATTAGCGAACGTTTGAGGCTAAAGGCGCACAGAAAAAGGCTGAACAAACACAACGTTCTCCAGGCAAGCAGCAGCAGAACCTGGCTTGACCTGCCCCAGGGGGATTGTTCGTCTGTTTGCTGTTCCCGGGGTCGGTGCTGGGCGCAGCGCAAACACGCGCTGGAGGAGAGGCACCACCTGGGCTCAGGGCAGGAGCGGGCGAGGCGGAGGCGGCGCTCCTGGCACCGCCAAACGGAAAGTTACAGGCAGAAACGCAAGAAGCCGATTTCACCAGGGCACGCGGTTGCTTCCCGCCGTCATTTCAAGAGGGGGAGGCGACGAACCCGCGCTCAGGTCCCCGTGGAGAGCCCTCTCCCCAGCCCTCTGCCACCCCCCTGAACCAGGCCTGCGGCAACACCCAGACCGCGTTTCCGACCACCCTGCAACCTTTTCGTGCTTGCTCGGCTGCCAGCTGCGGTTTAGTGCCGAGCAGGTGGGGGCTGCCTCGGACGGGGCCGTTCTCCTCGGGCACGGCCACATCCTCCGAGGCAGGAGGTCCCAGAAAGGCATCAGCCACAAAACGCCGCCGCTGTGCTCCAGCTGCGGAACAGCCACACGTGCTAGGTTTAATGTCATTCAAAGGAGAAAGGATACCCAGCTGTCTGATATCGGAAAGGGAATGCCAGAGTAAGTCCTAAGTGTACGTGGGCAGAGGCAACGGGAACCGAAGCTCGGTAAGGCTTTGGCTGGGATGCCAAGCTCTCATGCATGCTTAGAAGTGATTTTTAGTAGTTCTATTTACTTGAAACTAGCTTTTCTTGCTAGATTTCCAGCACCTCTGAGCCCAAACAGGATTGGGATCCCACCTGAAAACAAACCTGGAGGAAGTGCTTTGCAACGACAGTGATCCCGAGGACGTGCTGAGGCCCTGGCTCACGTTCCTGGTCCTGATCACGTGCTACTGAGACCTGGTAAGAAAAGTCCCTGTCTTTTTTTCTTTTCTTTTTTAAAGTGCTCTAAACAAAGCTGAACCACGACAGCTTAGCTCAGAGGGGCTCGCTGCTTTTTCTACGTACCTGCTGAAGTCTGCAAGACATCGTCCCACTCTGCTTACCTTCGAGGAGGAGCCTGGAGCATCTGACAGAAGCAAAAATCTCAGGTAATTTTGTAATAAAGAGTTAAACGGCTCAGAAGTGATACTGTGACTGTTTGCTTTGAGGCCTTCTTGAAGCCAGAATCTGTCTCGTCATTGCAAGTCATATCTGATGGTGAAAATCAGAGTTATAGATTTTACCCTTGTTACTAAGCTGAAGTGGTCCTTGAAGACTGGAAACGGCTTTTCTCTTGGCCAAGAATCTGCCCTCTCAACCTTCTGTCTGGCTGTTTGAATTCCCAGTATTCCTTTTTCACAAAGTATCGAGCACTCAGCATGATTAAAGAGATAGTGCTAACCCCCCCCCCCCCTTTTGGACTTGTCAGTAACTAGAAAAGGCAATACATTATCAGATTACGGGGTTTTTCCCCCCAGTGGAATGAAGTGTTGCAAATTACTGCTGGCCAGGTTCACGCACTTGGGAAATACTGCTTCGTGCCTGCCCTCTTTACTCCCCTAGGTTCCCGCTGGGCCCTGGCTGCAGCTACAGGCTCGGTGGGTCTCGCCATTTTGTCACCTATGCTTTTATCAAACTTCTCCGTAAGTCAGAACGGGCAACACAACACAGAGCTGATTCGGAGCCGGGGGGCGGAATAACCTCCGCATGCCACCAGGAATCTGTCTTGGACAACAGCAGAATAACCGGGGTTTTATGGTTAAGACTGTCTTCACTCAGGAGCAACTTCTAACATCTGCCTGTGCAACATCTACTGAAATTCCGCCCGCAGGCGGGAGGCCCAGCCCAGGGTCAGGCACAAACCCGGAGTCAGGCTGTGCCAGAAAGCACAGCATTAGGGCCCAGGACAGGCTGCCTGGGCAAGCGGGAAGAAAAATTACAAGAAATACCTGAAATCAAGAGTAAAAATAGCTTTCTTAAAATCTTGAGGTTGTAATTTCCTGGGATTCCTGCTTGTGCTTTTTGTTTGTGTGTTTTTAAGCACCAGTGCTCCAGTTGCATCCTGTGACTGAAGTTCCGCTCCATCTGGTGGTGGCAACGCTGAGTATTCTCTAACCTTGTACAAGGAGCGAGTTACAGGGATGTAGGTTAGTTCAAGATCAAGTCAAGCCGCGTATTCCTTAGCAAAGATCTCTGGGAATGTATCATCGTGCCAAACTGTCCCTCTGCCAATTTCCAGAAACAAAAGCCGACAGTAAAACTAGTCAGCCGATTCCGCAGGGTTACCAAAGCACAAATCTTTTCCCCTGTCGCAGGAGTTACGAAACCCTCCGAGAGAGGACGTTCCTGTCTGAAGGAAGCAGTGCAAAAAGCAACCCAGAAGGACAGACTCCAAAACACTGTAGGTTTTTCTAATAAAACGCTGTGACGAGTCCAGAAGAGAAGCCCAGAGAAGATGATTTAACTCACTTTTATCAAACTGTCAGACATTCAAATAGCATTCGACTTTAAAGTTTTTGCCATTCCCGCAAGCTTTCTTACAAACAGGTTACGTTCATTCCAAGATACAAAACTCAATCTACAGAGCATCTCTCAAAGTACAGTCATCTCGCAGATATAAACGCTGATCAATAGCATAGCATCTAGCAGGCGACGTATTTAAATATAAAACCCCACATCATTTTAAAGACATTTGCTTACAAAGAGTTCATTAACTGTATGCACAAGGAAAGGCAGAAGTCTCCCTACACATTGTATAATCTCCGTACAGTGGTTTTTTTTGAAGGACCAAGCTGTATGTACACAGAAACGGTGTTCTTCAGTCTTTCGCATACTGAAATCGCAGCCACGAACACCCCCCCCCATCTTTAAAACAAATCAAGCCACAAGGAAAAGGTGAGTCTGAGGTAAGAACCATACAGGTTGCCTAACTTGCAGAAGACAGGCTTCCACGACAACCCACAGAAACGAACGTCACTGTTTCCCTTAAGATCTGCCGGCACGTACTGGTCTGAGCGCTCTGCCCTCTCCGGGGGGGAGCTGGTTACAGAGAAAACACAGGCGGCTGTGCCATTTGCAAGTCAAGTGTAGAAAGGAGGAGTAAAACACCAAGTGCTCTTGGAAGTGAAATTCTGAGCTGATGCTTTGCTGTTAAGAGGAAATTGTTTTGGTAACAGTCCATTTGACAGTGCCTTATTGAACATGAAGTGCAAAACAGGCCTAGAAACAAAACCAGCTCTGATGCTGAACAAATGAAACGGCCAAGAGGAGAAAAGAGCAAGACAGGGATTACGGTTAAACTCATCCTTTCGATCTAGTCTGTGCCACAGATGTGGAATTTAAATTGGAGAAACAAAGTTCTATCAGAACCTTTGTACAGTTTCTCTTAACAAAGCCTAAACCAGCACAGCCTGCTGCTGCTACCTGGGTACTCCTGGAGACAGGATTATACGGAGGGTCACATCTCTCTCCAGCAACTGAAGAAAGGTCAATAAAATCCTCAGGGCATTTCAGCCCGAGCTGCAATAACACAAGCATCAATCTAGCTTCTGCACGTAATTGCACTCGATGTTGGCGTCGAGTGTATTACTGAAAAATGAAATCATTCTGCCATTTGCAGGAGATGATGAAGACCACACCTGCTGATGTCTTGCTTCTGGAGAACATCAGAGGCGCACATTGGGATTTTAGCCAAGAAGGGCCCCGGGGTGCCCAGCTGGACAAGCACTCGGCTTCAGCCACGAGGTGGGCAGGGGCAGCACGGCCAGACAGCGTTCATCTGCTGCTGGCAGCTACCAGCAGGCCTGCTTGGCTGAAGGGGGAGGATCGTACAGCTTTCGGTGATGCGCTCTCATGACCTAAAGGTCTAAATCTTTGCCACCTTAAAGCTAAGGGTAAAAGGAGATGCATCCTTCTGAGGCAATATCTCCCAAAAGCCTGCTGTTTTGCCTAAGATTGAGAAAATAAGCCCTGAAAACAGAAAATGCAAGAGGCCCAGTAAGAGCTGACATTTATTCAATGCTAATACCTAAAGATTTACAGATACTGAACAGTAACTCTTTTCTCACCTAGAGAGACAGACATGCAAACCCACTGCTCCGCAGGGAGCAGCCCCTGCCCACCTCAGTACTTTTTCAGGCTGTACGGCAGACCTAGAACCGATTTGGCACCTGGAAATGGCGGGGAATTCCACACCGCAGAGCTCGTGCGCTTGAAGTAGCGTGGTTTGCTTTTGTAAAAGATGTCCTCCAGCTTGGGGCTTGCAATCACCCCAAAGATCGCGTCAATATTGGGAGGGTTGTAGTACTGCCGGACTACAGCTTGGCTAAGCTGATTCCCTGGAGAAACAAAAGATTAATTTTTCCATTAATTTTTTTAATTGAAATTGCTGTGTAGGCTGTTTGTTTGCAATGTGTCCCCCTGCTCTCCTCATCTCCAATCATACTGAGATCGCAAATGGGAGAAACCCTGCAGTGTTTGAGGATTTAAAGCACCCTGTTTAAGCCTAAAGCTCCAGCATAGATCACTCGGAGGGCAAGTATTGCGTGTACTGAATTCTGTCCAGGAACTAGAATAAGGTTGCAAGAGGTGAGGTTTCTCAGCTTTTCTTCCTGCAGATACCATTAGTTTCCCCACGACTTCTTGGCTCCCCTGGGGTAGGCGGAGTATGAAATTATAGAACCGAGTATTTCACAGAACCAGAACAGCCGCCCATCTGGAGCCCAGCCCGTGACATCTGGCATTACTTTGCTTTTTAAAGATAAGTCAGCGTCAAGCAGGCTCAAGGCCAGAGCACCAGTTCATAATGACTCCATTCGCACTGGCAAAGTGACACTAGCAGCTCTGTTAAGGCAGTTTGTTTAAAGGAGTGTTGCTCCCCAACATTGTCCCATGAAGCTCCCCAAGTGGCAGAGGAGCCCCTGTCTCAGCACTCCGGCCACGCTGCTAGAGGTTAGCACTTTAACTGCAGCATGCAAGTAGGAGGAACTGGACAAAATCTTACACCAGGTCTTATTATCCACTGGAGCAAAGCTGCAGTAGGGTTTGCTGGGGGATCTCAGGACAGGTTTCAACCTGCTAACACATACCAGTTGCCCAGGCGGGGACGGGCTTGCGAGGCTGGCTTTCGTCATCAGTAGAGTCATCGCTGTTCAGATCCAGTCCGTAGTTGTTGGGATTTATCGTGGGGGGCTTTCGCTCTTTCTGGGCCTGTGGAGTCATCTGGTAGGAATTGCAGGCAGGTGAATTCTAGAAGACAAATATATTCCACAGGCGTTAGATGCAATAGCGCTGCTACACTTCTGAGTCACGGTGAGACACTTGTAGCCCAGAATGCCTCAATATTCCGCCTCGTGCTTTACTGCATAATCGCACAACCTGAAGTTTGGCAGTCCTAAAGTTTTGACCCGAGAACTTGACCCAAGTTCTAAAGTTTTGACCCAATTACAACTTTGCATAGCCTTCTCCCGTTTAATTAGGCTGCTTAATTGGCTACGTATGGCATGAACAAGCCAGCAATACAGGCATCAAATATAGACACAGCAGTTCCGTTCAAGCAAGGCTTAAATGGAATTGTTACATCCTCCAAGCTGGAGCCGAGTAATGTGCCTTAAATACTCTGCAACCAAACTTTCGGGCTTGTTTAATAACATTAAACTGAATATTATCTTGTAGAGAATACGCACACATCAGCTCCGGACAAACTGTATCGTGATTTTGATGGGAACAGCATGACTGAGGGAAATGCAAGTGATGAAGAAAAACTTAAAACTGCGGATTTCACTAGCTGTGAAACACGTCAGTCCTTAACTAGAGGGACAAGTATCTCTACACAGCTGGAAACCGTTTTTCTTCCCCGTAAGAGGCTGCCCTCATGGCTTTGTGTCCATTCACATTAACTCATATTTCACTGGTTTTGCATTTGAAGGTTAAAATGTATAGCTTTGGAAGGAGATGAAGATCCATATATCGGCCTCCAGTGTTCAAGACGTGTACCTGACCCCGGGATCGTCTCAAGCTCCCTCGGCAGCGAAGCACAAATGCAACACTCTTCCACAGACTCTGCTGCCATCCTGTGGCTGTTCCCAACTTTGAGCTTAAATAACGCTATTTCAGCACCGCTGCTGCCTGTGAGGTCCAGCCAGTATTTAAAGAGCTTAGAAAGGCAAGGCAGCTTTAACAGCCACTGCCTTATCCTGACAACAAGAAAATCCTGGCAAATACTCCGCTTCCCTTCTCTCCTTTTCACTCCCCAAAGGTCGATTAAATACTCAAGGCCACCAGGAGTCAACCTCAGACAACCAGGACAAAAGCTTACGAATCCCTTCGTTATTGAAAGGGAATATAAACAGCAGAGGGTAAAACCGCCCATCGCGACAGCATGTCAGTGCTGGACTCAAAGTTCTCTGATGTCATCCCTTAAAGAAATTCCACCAGAGAGCGCAGAATTACCTCTTTGTTTTCTAGGTGCTGTGTTTGGGCTATATCTTTAGCCTTTTGTTCCTCTGGCAGTTTCTTCTGTTCTTGCTCCTGCCTCTTCATCTCTACTAGCCTCTGCTCCTCCTGCTGGCAAGCCGACATCACAAATGAATTAATCTTATGAACTAAGCTACGCTGTTCATCCAGGGATCCGGTTTTTTGATATGCAAAAAAAATACCTAAGCATCTAATTGCAAGTCTTTGTTACTTGTGATGCTAAGGAGCACTTTGAACACAGTGCAGACAGTGAACAAATGCAATGCAACAGTTTGAGCTTTCCTCAGAAAGCGGCACAAATTGACCGTCCCATGTAAGAGCGTTAGTTGCCTTCCTCCGATAACGCAATGACCTCATGCTTTGAAAAACCTGCGACTGACTTTGTCTTTAGGATATCAACATCAACCAGGTGACCATCTGTAGATGGAAAAGTCTGTGCTACTGATCTTAGCCTCTCTTCAGACTAAGAAGCAGTGGTTTTGGAAGCCAAGTCATCCCGTTGTACAGTAACTGTCCCACTCAGGTCAAAAGAACCTCACCCTACGAATGCTTAGTTTTTCCTGCTGGATCTCAAGGAAACCGAGAGGCTGCTAACTCAAACAGCAGACATCTAAAATCAAGTGAAATAAACCCCACCCAGCGTTAACAGCGGGATGACTTGTACACAGGTCTACCCCCAGCTGCCCGTCAACTCCACAAAGCTCACTGAGAGGGCGAGGAGCTCGCCGGGCACACCGGGATCCCCACCAAGGAATTTGGCTCCCTGAAGGCAGCTGGAGAGCTGCTGTCAGCCTGCTAATACCACAGCTCTGCTAAGCGGAGTGACAACGATTTCAGACAAACATTGGACAATTTCCAATCAACTATTCCAACCTTCTGTTCTTTCGCACAAATCGTCTCGCAAGTGCAAGTTGTCCCAGACCTTGTATAAACCAAAAAGCAGCAGTCTAAACAGCAAAGGGTTTGCTACCAATTCCCAGCGATTATTGTGTGCAAATCCTTCAGAAGGGACATTCCAAAAGCTACCTGAACACCACCTGTGGGCTTTAGCTCTTCTCCAGTGAAAATGCATGCTGCGAGTTAAGCAAAAACCTGAGCCTATCCAGCTGCAGTTGCTTTATTCAAATAGCACGGACTGCCAAGGCATCAAAAGTTCCCTCTTCAACACCACGAGCAAAACCACCTGCTTAGTTAATCCATGCTAGCATGTCTGTTGTAGAAAATAACCTGACAGTCGACAGTCTGTACTTGTGGTTCTGCTGAAGGTGGCACAAATGTAAAACTGAGATGTTGCTTATGAAAAGTCTGGGATTAATTATTGCTTGATATCGAGAGGTACAGATACACCGGGCACAGAAAGGGGGAAAAGCCGAAAACCTCACTTCCATTCAGCGTGTGCGTTACCTGCCCTTTCTTCTTGCGCTGCTGCCATGTAAAGAGCGCAAGCATACCTTCTGAAACAGACGGAGGACAGACTCTGGGTAAAAGCACCCTTGGTTGGCTCAAGTTCAGAAGCGCAACTGGGCAGGGTTTTGATAGCTTCACAGCTCAGCTTCTAACAGTAACAGCTACTGAAGTCAGATCCATGTGGCTCTACCCATCTACAAAAAGAGAGTACTTACTTTCTTCTCTGTCTCCTTGTGGAGCTGTTCTTTAGCAGCCAACACTTCCTTCTGCAGGCGAGCAGCCTTCTCCTGCTGCTCACGTAGCCTGAGAAT
Source organism: Nipponia nippon (assembly GCF_047370975.1). Taxonomy (NCBI): domain Eukaryota; kingdom Metazoa; phylum Chordata; class Aves; order Pelecaniformes; family Threskiornithidae; genus Nipponia; species Nipponia nippon. Next base: position 315,813 of record NW_028262291.1, on the reverse strand, counting down.
CAAAGCAACAGACCGTTACTCTCAAAACCACCCAGGGCACCCTCCCACCCGGTGCCTGCTGCAGCCCCTCTCTCTCACAGCTTTTCAGTGCACTCCCCGCCACACTTCCCACGTTATCGAGCCCAGAATTTCTTCCTGGCAGCTCAGTACACGTGCTGGTCCAGAGTTGCGCCAACAGCACAAAGTAGCTCTTCGCTGCTTGGGTCTTTCACTAGTGCCCTCTGTTCCTGCTTCTTTTCAAAGTCCCAGCACAGAATTTAGTACATAAATGGATACTGCCTTACCTTTCTGCCTGGATCCTCTCCTGTTCCTTCTTCCTCTCCAGCTCTCTCTCTGCAGCCAGCTGTTTCTCTCTCTCCTGTTCTGCCTGTCTCTGCTCAGCAATCTTCCTGGCACGTTCCTGCTCCTCTTCCTTCCTCTTCTGCATCAGCTCTTTGTGCCGACGTTCCTCTTCCTCCTGGTAAGCCCAACAAGGCAATTACCCACCTTACATCATACAGAAACAGGCTCCAGAATAGGGGAGCAGGAACACCTTATTTGACCCAAGTCTCTGGCACCCATCAGTACACAGCAGGGATAAAGTCCCCATGCTTTCAAGGCAGGTGCATCATCTCTCCAGCTGTTTCAGTGCTGGCCTTTCCCCGCCCACAATGTGCCCCAAAGGGCCTAATGGCCACCACGCTCTGGATCTCCGAGAGACAGGTTTAACAGAGAGTTTAATACTTGCCGATCCACAAATTAAGGTCTTTAGTAAGAATCTGCCCAGAACTGCGGAAGAAGCGTGGGTCACGACTGCCACTGACAGCTTACAGCATATTGCAAGGGGAAGCACCACACTGCGGAGGGCTTTAAGGACAAAGCCTCCTCGCTACGCTAATTTTCACTCAGCTGGTCCGTGTTAGTGCCCCCGCTGGATTCCTTGCTCACAAAGACTGTGGCAGATTGCGGCCATTCTAATTCCACGCAGGACGATAGGATGGGCTCCAGCACAGACCTGCTGCAGTGCTTTTTGTTTTCTGGCCTCTTCATCATGCCTGCGCCGCGCCTCGGCTTCTTCCATTTTCTTGGCAGCTGCTTTCTTCTTGATCTTCTCTTCTGCCAGCCTTTCTTCCCGCACCTAAGACACACACACAAGCTAGCTGAATACCTAAGTCTCCAATGGGACAGCTCTCTCTGCATGTGAAATATCAGAGCAGTGAATCCCAAGGATGCAGAGCTCCCACCCTCTCACGGGGCAAAAGCTCCCTTTTTTGCCACCAGGAGCCAATGGGACCTGTGCTTTATTTTAAAAAGGTAATATTTAGGGAAATTACCTTCTTTTACATCTCCACAGGAAGAGATGATCCTGTTCTGGTATTTATAGATCTAATACCACAAAAGCCATCAGAATATATTCTCAGAACCACGAAATAAGAAAAGCAGATGGAGATAATTAAAGCAGACAAATTACTGCTACGGTCACATGCGCAAATTATCTGAAAGTCTCAGACACGAGAAAGGGCCGGAGGAAGGATGTTTATTTTCACCTCTCCATCTCTTAGTCAGATGGGAGAACAACTTCAAGTAGATAAAGCCTCAGGGCCATTAGGCTGGCTTTATCTACTTGAAGTTCTTCTCCCATCTGAATAAGAGAGGCTTAATAAAGCCCATTTAGATTCATAACTCTGGAAAATAAGGGTTTTCATCTGCCATTTGCTGTAACCAAGAGAAAGGCAGTCACTCAGAATCACTGAGTTTCCGGAAAGTTCTTTAGTCAACTGTTCTCCAGTTCATTCTCCAGATTTCAAGCAGCCTCAGCTCCTCTCTTGCTGGAAGGCACACTCGTGTGGCATCAGCTACCTCAACAGATTATTTATTCTCCCAAATAAACTCTAGAGGTATATCGGGCCTTACCTTCTCAGTCTTCTCATCAAACAGAGCTATCTTCTGCTCAATGCGCCTTTTCCTCTCTTCCTCTATTTGCTCTGCCCGTTCCCGAGCTTGCAGCACTTTGCGCAGGCGCTCCTCGCGCTTCCTGCAGGACACAGGGCAACGTTAGCACTGTAGTCCAGCTAGATGAGCTCCTTACAGCTCAAATACAAGGCCAACAGACACAGCTCTCGGGCAGCAGGAAATCCAATGAACCAAGAACACCATTCATTTAAACATTAGCAATATTGTTAAGCTCCATCTGAGACAGAGGACATAAGACGAAAAGCTGAAGAAGCAGTCAGCTAGGAGAGCTAACTTTTCATTAGCATTCTAGATAGGTACTATGGGAACAAATGCTGTCTTTGTGGTGTGAGAGCAAGCCGACAAGAATTTTTTCTGCATGTATGGGCTCTGCAAGATAAAAGACCTCGATATAGGGACCTACAGGCGCAGAGAGAGCAGTCCAGACAAGGCAGAAAGCATATACTCACAGCTTTGCCTCTTCTAGCCGCCGTTTCTTTTCTTCCTCCAGTTTTTGTTTCCTCAGCTTCTCAGCTTCTTGCTTTTTCCTCAGAGTCTCTAGCTTCTGTCTCTCCTTTTCCTGAGGTGGATTGAAATGTGATTATACCCACACCTGCCAGGGCTTCCTTCTACCTCAACTTGCTCAGGTTAAGTAAGGACCCAGAGATAAGACCAAGGAACTGCAGCCAGAACCAAGTAACAACCAGGTAACAACCCTGAAACAGGGCTCAGGTAGCCTGTGATGTGGTCATGGATGTTGGGGAGCAGACGCGACGGAAAACAAGGCAGTGGTGCTCATCTTAGAGAGCAAGAGAACAAGCTGGGAAGTTGAAACAGAAGCATCAGCTCCTGAAGTCCAGGCAGCTTCCGCAGAGACGGCAGACAGAGAGCACTGCGATTTGTGCTGGTAAAAAGAACGAAAAAAGCAGCGCTAATGCTTGGCAGTGATACTAACTTCCTGCAGCGCGCAGGGGACAGATGGTGCTCTAGGAAACACCTTGCTTGCTTCAACTCGGAGCTCCCACTGGCGTCTTTGCTTCCCACAAAGCTTTATCTGCTGGTAAACCACCACCAAGTAGACAGAGTGCTTACAGCGTGTTTCGAGCACACAGCCAGCCCCATATGTCACCTAGACAGAAATGCAGGGCATTTCTCTCATTTTTCTGAACAGTCCAGCTAACTCAGCCTAAGTAGCCTGCCAATTAGAAGAGCAGGATCCAGCCATCACTACAGTCACAGCAAACAGATTAAGATAAACTAATTTAACGCCAGATTTAATAATGCAGATGCCTAATTATGACAGGCCTGGTCTTAGTACAAACCCACTGATATGCACAGTGAAATATTCAAGTGATTACCTTATGCTGGGCTCCATGTTGTAAACGATTAGTGTTCTCAGTATCCAAACTGGCTAATTTAAAACTAACGACTATATCTTATTGCTCTGGTGCCATTTAGTTATGTTTAGCCCCCACACAGAAAAAGTCCCGAGGGGAAGCTGCCCGCACTGAAATGGAACCTAAAATATAACACTCAATGAACTGACAGCAACAAAGGATGCAAAAAGAGTCAGAAGCCTCTTTTCTCATGTTAGCTCCTCTGCCAATGCGGACACTAACGGCAGCAGGAACACCAGTGAGACTGAAGCCTGAGTCCCTCACTGCTTCCTAAGGACAGACTTCTCTTAGCTGGAGTACAGCAAGACTCCAAGCAGCACAACCGTGACAGCTTTAAGCGATACGAAGAAGTTCTGATATCAGGCTGCCAGATATAAGCTAGATGCAGGAAAACCAGTTTCTGCAGCACGCCCTCCTCTCCCTCCCCAGCTCTCCTGCAAGTGACAACAAGCCCTAGAACTACTTTATTTTGCAGGCAAGTTGTTGGGTATTGGAAGTATGAGCAACCTATGCTCGGCGTGCCAGCTTCTAGCATGTCCCTAGGCGCAGCCACGAAGCTACGCCCTCGGACTTGCCCGACACTGTCAGAGTGCTTTTCCGGAATAGGAGCTACAGCACGCTGGTTGAAACCTGCCTTTCCTTGAGCACCGACTTCTCTTCTGCGTTAAATACCAATCTAAACGCAGGTCAGGTAAGAGTGAGGGCTGCCCATCAGCGACGCAGGTAGTATTCCTACTGCAAGTCCAGCCCGTGTAATTAAATGATCACAATTTATGACCAAACCATCGGGTGTAAGCAGAACACAGGGAAAACCAATGCCCTTTGGAAATCTAGAACCAGATCTTCTCCAGCCCCATCCACCCAAACAACCACTCTGTTTGGGGTACAGGAGCTTCCCCTGCGATGCTGTAAACTTTGCGGTGGTATTGCACAGGTAGAGGCATCTGCCCGCAAACAGCAAATCCCAGTTTTCCTTCCCAACTGTTACTTGCTAATACCACAGAGGAACGCTACAGTAATAAAGCTTAGAGTCCAAATTAGAGCTCTTTAGGAAGCTGCCTAATCACAATTTCATTTAGTTTATATAAGTGTGAACAGACAGCTTAAAGTTACTTCTTAGTTTAATATGGGTTGAAAAGTTTCTTTCACATCTGTGCTTTAACTTCGACACTCATCAGACCATCACATAGTAGCTTACAACAGTCTCGTCTTACCTTGGGATCGGACTGGAGAGGAGTGTTGTACCTGATAAAAGATTTTATTACTCCATTTCTCCCCACGGAGCTTGGCGTCATGAGGAGCTGGTTCTTCTGCACAGTGTGCAAAAATGTTTTGAAAGGACGCACAACCTAGGAGAGGAATGACAAAAACAATCTCAGGAGCGTGAGCAAGAAACGGGTCTTGGTGAAGTGCATCAGGGTTACACGGATCTTACTTTGCTGGCTGGAAAGGTAGGGGATGGGGTCTTTCTTCTGGGAGGAGAAAGCCCTCCATCTTCTGCTTGCTGGTTGTCATAGCGCTCATCCACAGCTCTTTTGTAACTTGGCTTTCTCCTGCGAGAAAGCGACAGTCCATCATCCATGGCAAATCCTCCTGATTGTCTCAAAGTCACATGTAAAAAAAGGTCATAAAACTACCCTAGCTTAAAAGATATTTCATCGTGTATGCACAAGTAGATATCCAATAAAAAATTTCTAATGTGACAGAAGATACAAATTAAATCCTCTTTTCGTAGAGGCAGAGAAAGCTTATTGCAAAAGTTTCATGGTCACAAAAGACTGAAGCCATTTAACGGTGTTTCAGTGTTGAACCTGCTTTGAACTGGACTACGGATCTCCAGAGGCACCTGCCAACCGGAATGATTCTACGAACATACCTGGCACTCTGGGGTGGTTCCTGGATCTCCCCGTTCTTATTTAAGTTGTTTTCTGAAAAAAAAAAAACCCCACACCCATAGTTACACAGTTAGTTCTAGCAGCAGAAAAGTCCCTTCCAACACAGCTTTGAAAGCAGACAACAGATTTAGCAGCTTACTAAAAAGCAAAAAGCCTGCCATGAATTATGCACAGCAGGACCTTTCTTGCTTTCAGCAAGCAACCGCACAGCGCCATTCAAACCGAGGAATACAAAATAAAGCAAAGCTGTCTAAAGTAATCTGGGGTACGCAGTCTGCACTAATGCAATGCTGTTGTGTTCTGCACAGATACAGAGCAACTGCTTGCTTCAGAAACGGGGTTCGGCTAGGCCTCCCATAACCTGGAGAACATGCGTCCCTCCATCTCCGTTTCTGTGCGCTTCCCAGGGTGGAAAATAACTCCAGCACAGAACTTCCTAACTGCTAATCTCTTGAAACAAGTCCTCGCTTGTCAAAGATTAGAGGAGTTTTTCCGACTGGGCTCTGAAATTAACTAGTCAATCTTGCAAACTTCCCAGTCAGCCTCCCAACAAAGCGATGACTTTCATTAAAATCCTGCCACAAAAATCCTCTGGAAGCTACCGTTGCTGCTCGTCTCCTGCGGCTGTTCGTTTCTGCTGATGGTTCGAGAGCGAAGCGACATTCGCGGACTTTGGGGATTCTGTGGGAAAAGCAAATGGATTTCAGCACAATTCGCACACAGAAACAGCCAATTACCGTTTCAAATCACGGTGTCACTCTGACAAGGACGCTGTCTGCAATATTACCAGGGAATGCAAAACCACGTGCACAGTGTAAAGTATTGGTGCCAGCGCCCAGAGCAAAGCCCTAACCTCCAGCTGTGAAAAATACCTCGGGACACCACCCTGGTAAATTCCCTGATGTCATGCCACCACTAGAAGCACAGACGTTAACAGGAGGCAAGTATCTGCAATGAGGGACTGACTGCTTAAACTGAACAAGCTCATAAACTATTAAGGACAAAAGCATTTCAAGTTGGAAATCTGTTTATGCTTGCTGGACTTCTGGCAAAGTCAGGCAGCGCTCATTTTCCTTAGCAGTGATGAATGGACAAACAGGGAGACAGCAAACAGCTCATTTCCTTGATTTATCGGTTTGTTATGAATGTGGTATGCATTGCCATTTGCTGCCTTTGCACTTACACCGATACAAAATTCCGCTGCGATAATGGTTTTATACCCCTGAGAGAGAGCAGGCAATGGCGTTTGAAACCTGCGCTCTGCTAGCAAGACAAGCATTAACTCCGCTCCCCAAAGCCACGCTGGCCAGCACGCAGGCTGGCAGCCACAAAGGAGCTGGGAAGACAAGAAAGAAGTATGGAAACTTCATCCTCCCCAAATGCTTCTGTAGAATCTTATCCTACGGGTAGGTATAGGAAGCATCTTGTAGCCTAAGAGAAGGACATAGATCTAATTAATCCGAGATCAGGCCTGAGAAGAATCTGACCTTTAAGTAACAGCAGGCATACAGGTACTGTCTTTATACGTTCCTATAGACAAAGAGATTTTCTGGTTTGAGAAGGTTGCCGAGTCCCCACGTTTCCACGCTGCTCACAGCTCCCGAAGGCAGGCTCTGGCAGAAACCAAACCACGTTTGGTTTGCCAAGAAAACTGCCAATAGACAGACAGGGCGAGGTAACCTGGTGACACAGGCTAGGGACGGGACAGGCTACGAGGTCCCACTCCCAACAGCAGCGGTCCAGAAATAAAAGCATCAGCGTACCGAAACAAAAGATACGAGTCCTCTATTCACAATCTGCGAAGCCGTTTGCTCATTTTTCTCTTCTCCCCATTTTCCCTTTAAGCTTTTCTACAATTGTAACTCAGGCAAGCGAAAAACCGAGTTTATCTGAACTTTTGCAGATCTACTGACAAGCACAGCCATAAAAGCATGTATAAGCCTGTCCTGGCTTAGAGAAGCACTTAAGGCCACAGAGCTCCGCTCCATTAATTCAGTCTTTGCTTATTGAAAATTATTCTGGACAAGACACTGACATAATCCTGGGATTTCCTCCTCAGGAGGGCAGTGACAGTTGTGGAGGGATACGTTTTGATCTGAATGATATTTACAAATTTCTGTGGTTGTCTTAAGAGAAAGTGACAGGCTTTGAATGATCTGCAGGCCTCACGAAAAGGTCAAAAGAAGCTTTAAAAATACGGAAATAGTACTCGTGTACAAACCCTGTCCAACTGAAAAAAACTTCCCTGAATTATAAGAGTTAGTTATTTATCTGTCTAGAGTCAGGATTGAGTTTTCGTACAACTGATCTCTAGCAAGAGGCTAAGAGGCAAGAGCCAGAAAGCAAGACTCAACTCAATGCCAGCAATAGCAAGGTTGGTATTCGGCATTGGTGTGCATCAACCCATCATTGACACTTATATTTATGCAAAATGACAGAGAGAACGCTGTTTTCTAGTCAAAGCTAGCCTTGGCTTTGAAAGCATCTGGACTGTAACACCATGCTGACAGAACACCTCTGCTTGCATCCAAAATAAGCCTTGGGTCACATGTGCTCATTTTCCAAATAAAACTTTTCTGGGTTTTGTTTTGCCGCTTTGGGAACATTGTGATTAAAACAGACTCGACAATCTCAGACTTTCTGTAGCCTGTGTATCGGAACCAGGGAGGCCACGGGTAGGCTCGTGCACGTATGTGAGCCGAGTGCTCTATGCCTTCTCCAGTCAAGTGCTCTGCAGCAGGCTGACCGAGTCCGGCCATCTGTGGCCAGAGCTCCCCAGTAAGAAATGAGAGGTATTCAACACGTTTTGCTCACAAGTCCATACAACCAGAAATACATTTAATCTCTGCTCCAATCTTACCAACTTGGACGGGGTACAAGGTCCAGGAGGAGGCCTAGGGAAAAAAAAAAGAAAGAAAAAATGCAGCCATGTTTAATAACATCAAGGAAACTGGGCAGCCACTTGTTATCTGCAAGCAGTGCATTTTATACCAAGAACGCCACTGTAAAAAAACCCTCCAAGCAGGATATTAAGGATAAAGAAATAAAGTAGTCTCACCCAGTTTTGAGAACTGTTTCTTCATCCTCTGGCACCTCTCCAGAGCTGGAGACTGCAGGAAAAGAAAACAAAAAGCCAGCGCTGTAACGTACAGGTGCAGGCCAAGACTCTTTGCAGGAGCCAAGTTCTCTCCAGGCTGTTGCGGAGGCATTTGCGCTGCCTCCTGGGTTACCGCCCGCAATTCAAGTGCACGCTGCTACAAGCAAGGGCAGCTGAATACACCTAAGTAGCACTAGGGAAAATGCTGCCTGCAATTTTAATATAAGAAAACAGATGCTTTCAATTATAGATGAGTTCAAAGTGATAGTCCATGAGCTTACATTAAGAGCGACTAGGTTTGGGCTTAGACTCATTTTGCAGGGCCACGTCCAGATATTAGCGGTAGTTAAAAGCAGCGTTATTTACAGTCGGAGTGCTGCTTCCTGCCAAGCGTTCCAGCTGGCTCAGCGGTAGCTAGCTTTTAAGCACCAGCACAGCCGGAAACTGCTGTTAATTATTAATAAGGCAATGTAGCTTCAGCCTGAGTGGAGGACGCGAGCAGACTTTGCACAGTCGGAGCGTGCGAGCATGCAGTCTGCTCCCATACTTCCCTTGCAGACGTTATGGAAGGGAGCGCAAACACAGGCGCTGCACACGCGTCCAGTGCAAGACGCGGTGCACCAGAGACGCGGCAGACACTCTGCAGCCAATTAAGGTGCTCTGGGCTTTCAAGCATTAACGAGCTCAACTGGAGCCACCTGAAACATCTCAGTTCCTCTCCTTACACCCAGAAATTTTGACTAGGCAGAAGAACGACCGTGTCAAGTAGTGCAGAGGGAAGAAATAAATCCCCCCTTAAACCTCCCAGGTAATCCAGATCCAAACAATGCAGACTGATCATTTAACCTGGGTAGGTAAAGCTTCTTCAGTGCCTCTTCAAGTTACAGATGAGACTTCCCTGCGGTTTCATGTTTTACTGAGGGAGCCCTCAACACTGCGCTCGGAAACTCAGAGACCTCCACACGACCCCATTACCAGCACAGGGAACCCCGTACTGGGGACCGCAGTGCTCTCGTTCTGCAAAAACATTCAGCTACAACAGTTAAATTGGTATGGAAAAAAACCCACTGAAGTGCTTCTCCAGATACATCCTTCTACAGCAAAAACGGGATAACTCCTCCAGAAAAGTCCGTTTTGTACAGCACAAATCCCACATAGCTAGAACGCTGCAGATGAGCCCGCCACCGGGACATTACTCTGGCTGTACGAGCTCGCCCTTCAAACCCAGAAGTATGCTGTGCAAAACAGCCAATCTCTCCGCAACATCAAATCACGTGGAAGAGGTTCTCTGGCGTCCCCGGCATTTCAGGAGCCATTTACTAGTCCACCACTTGCTAGCCACTCCTTTCCCTCAGCTTGAATAAAAAGAGAGTATAGGCATCGCTTTGTTCTCCTGCACTAAATCCACTGCTTGCATTCCAGTAGCACAGAAGAACATTTAAATCAGTGTGTCCTTCACCCAAACCTGCCTCTGTCGCAAACTGTACAGGTTTGGAAGGCTTTTAATAAATTTACAAAGTTCAGCCTCAAAAATTCCCTTCTCAAAAGAGAAGCTCTAAAACTAGCAGCCAGATTCTGTTTAAAGAGCAGTGAATTTGCGATAGCTACCTCATCTCCCAGAGAACACGCAGGCCTCTGTGAGAGCCCTCTAAGGCAGCCACAAGCCCTGCTCGCCAGCTAGCTTCCTCTTTAACTTTGCGAGCCACCACACTCAGAAGACATTAAGGCTGTTCCCCCAGTTGATTTACAAGGCTGAATTCATAGGCCACGAACTAGCCTCATTACCTGGGTTTCACTAGTCACATAGATCTCTAGAAAGCCAGTTAGAGCATCCATGCTTAACTGCAGCTTGTCCGGCCTAGGAAGATCAGCTGCTGCACCCAGACTGAAGAGGTAGCCCCATAACGTTGTTCTCCTTCAGCAGCGAAAAGCGGTAGATCAACAAAAAGAGCAGGAATGGTGCCAAGCAAACTCAGCTGGCGACATTCAAACTTACCGTCCACGCGACTGGAGGACACCGATGACTTTCGAGCTGCCTTCCTCTTGATCATTGTCCTGGTGATAGATTTCCGGATCATGCTTTCCCTCTTGCTGGCCAGCGAGTACTTCTCTGCCAAGGAGGTTCTGCGAGTCACGGACGTTTTACCCATCAGGCTTCTGCGCACTGAGCGACGGCTCTGCCTAGAGCCTGTCGGCGTCCCTGGGCTCTCCCTTATGCGCTGGGACGGCTCCTTATCAGACCCCTCTTGTACCCGAGCAGAGTCATCTCCCTCCTCCAGGCTCAGCTCTTCGCTTAAGATGACTGTAGTATTAGCTGCCTTTGCTGTCTGCAGCTTAGGCACAGCCTCGCTTTCTCCTGCATCGTTTGCCTCAGGGGTGCGAGGGACCATCAGCTCAGAGGCTGCAGGCACATGCGGCAATTTGGCAACCCTGCTCTCCTCGGGAGAGCCATCACCCGAGCTCAAGAGGATGGTCATGGAGAGCTGCTCTGCTGGTTTAGATGCACCCTTCTGGAGGTGCATCTCTACGCTAACGCGATCACTGACATCAGCTTCTACGAAGGGAACCTTCCCTTCTACTTGCTGGACGGGAGGGGTCTCAGGAAGGACCTCTGAGCTTTTAGCAGATGCAGCCTGGGATCTTGTCACGCGTTGAGGTGGAGAGACTTCTTTGGCTTGAGCCCTGATTAGTTCCAGGTTTTCTTTATTTCGGAGCCGTTGAGAATATCGCGTGGAGGACACCAGTTTGCGACTGCTGTTCCTCCTTCTAGATAACCTAGCGATGGGAACAGAGCGTTAGACTGAAGCTGAATTCAGGAACAGACCGAAGCCATTCCGTGCACAAATGGGAACGCGCAGAGGAACGAAGCTGAACGTCTGGGACGAGCCGCTCCAAGAGCTGAACGTACGCAGAGCTGCGGAAAGCGGCTAACGCAGAAAGTAGCTAACGTACGCAATCGCTTTAGAGTGGAAGAGAGCACGAAGAAGCGCAGAGGTACCACAGGGACCCGAGGGACAAACTGCCATGTTTTCAGGGGACCCGCTTGTGCCACCAGGCAGCGAGCCCCGGCGCACGGCCAGACCCCTACCGCAGGGAACGGGACGGGGTTACCCCCCCGCGGCCCTCGGCGGGGGCCCAGCCCCGGGCGCGGAGCAGGGCCGCTCGCTCCCCGGCGGGCCTACCTCTTCCTGCCCGGCTCCTGGCTCTCCTCCTGCAGGGCGGAGAGCCGCTTCCTCCGCTGCCGGTTCTTCTGCGACGGCGTCTTGGGCATCAGCTCCGGCTCGTCACTGTAGTGGCTGCGAGGGGAAGGGGAGCGGCGGGGGGGGTCAGCGCGGGGAGCGGCCGGCAGCGGCCCGCTGAGGGGGCGGGGGGGTCCGGTACCTGCTGAACATCCTGACCGCCTCCTCGCGGATCTCCTGCAGCCACACCAGGTCGGTGTCGTCCACCTGCCGCAGGAACTCCGCCAGCCGCCGGTTGCAGACGGCCGGCAGCTGCGCCGGGCCCGCCGCCGCCGCCATCATCGCGTCGGCCGCCCCTGCCCCAACCGCCCGCGCGCGCCCCCGGCCCCGCCGCCCGCCTGGAATTCAAACCTAGCGCCCGCCTTCCGCCCCGCGACGTCACCGCCGCGCCAGCCTATCACCGCCGCGCCGCCCCCCCGCCCGCCCTCCCCATTGGCTGCGAGGAGACACGGGAGCGCTCAAAATCGGCTCCCCTCTGCTCGCCGGCCTCTGTGGCCGCGGAGGACTCGGTTTGGAAGGCGGGGCTTGAAGGGGCAGGCAAATAGGCTGTGGGGCTTTAACGGTGGGGGAGTGATGGATGTGGGCAGTGACCAATAAGCGACCCTGCCTCGGGGGGGCAGGCGCTGTGATTGGCGAGAGCGGGAGACCGCGGTGCGGTGGGGTCCGGCGGGCGCGGGGTGAACGGGGCCGGGCGCCGTAGGGCTGCTCCGCCTCGGGGGGCGGCAGGCGGCGGGGCCCCGGGGGCCTTCGGGGCCGAAGCTCCGGGCCTGCCCTCGCACCCCGCTCCGGGCGGGAAGCGGGCCTGGCGCCTCCCTTCCCTCCCCGGCTGCTAGCCAGCCTCTCCCTGTGTGTTTCAGGCAGGGCCATGGCGGAGGCTACCGGTCCCACGGGGCTGCTGGCGGTGTGCGGGCAGCGGCTCTCCCGCTTCCTCCACGATGCCGAGCACAAGCACTTGGCCTGGCTGCGGGAGGTGGAGGAGCAGGGCCTGAGGATGCTGGAGAGGTGGGGGCCCGCCCTGTCCCCGGGGAGCGGGCCGGCCTCACGCCGCCGCCAGCCCCGGGCCTGGCCGGCGCTCCCGGCTGCTGGGGGCCGGCGCTGGGGCGAGGCCCGGCGGGCGGGGGGGCCCCGCGGCTGCGTGGCTGGGATCTGCCGTGGCCGGGGGTTCCGCAGCCGGGGCTGGGCCCCGCGGCCGGTGCCTTTCCCTCGCTTGTTTCGCACCCAAGGCTCCTCTTTCTCGATGAGCGCCCCTGTTTTGCGATAGGTTGTGGGGGGCAGCGTTGTAGGCAGCGGGGGAGCGATCTGCCTTCTGCATTTGTCTGCTCAACAGCAACTTTGGGGCTGAGCCCCAGTTAATGCCCAAAACACCATCACAGAGGAGACGTCCCAAGAAAAGGCCGTCCTCCTGCCTGAAAGATGAAAATAAGGAGCCAAACAGGAGGAGGTAGGCGAGTCGGTTTGTTCTGGCCCCGCCACACGGTGTTTAGGAGTGAAGCAAAATAGTAACTGTTTCCACATGTGCAAGAACATAAAATAGCTGTTTTATTCCCTGAGTTAGCAAATACATTTAAAAGAGCACGTCAAGACCAATCAACGTTTGTTTCTTGTGAAAGTTTGGGATGGAGTTGGCTGGTTTCCTTCTCTTTCGTTTTTGTTTCTTCTGGTTAGAAACAATAATAAATATTCTATTTTCTTGTCTGTTTCAATTTCGTTTCTGTGTGATTTGATTTTGTTTCAGCACGGTTTTGACCTGAGGTTGCTATTGGTGTTCACCCCCTAAACCTTTGTGCTGGTGCCTGAGAGACCCTGAGAGCGGAACTTGCTGCCAGCGA